>NW_017142677.1:132633-159176 GCF_001652005.2 Ceratina calcarata
GTAGCTATTTATTGTTAGCATTATTCTTCCGACGTCTGATTTCTTTTTAATTATAGGAAATGCATTTTTCTAAGGTACATAAACTTTTGGGATTGACTGTATAGCCAATACGTCCTTAAGAGAGAAAAGTCTTTGACGCAATAAAGAGATGCGACGTTTTGAGATTCTTCGGTTTGTTCTTTTGAAACAGTCGAGCGGCTTGTCGACGTTCGCCGAAGGAGAGGAAACGATTTCTACATTTTGGATTCGAAACGGCGATTCTGTTCAGAATTTTCTGACCCGGTAACAGGGTTCGGTGTGCATGGGTATCGTTTTTCTCGGAGTGTACTCGTAAAGAATCGCTGCGTCGCTTGGAAAGTTCGCGTGGATAAAAATTTACGGTCGCGCGCGCGGTGCCACGCCGATGGTAAGTGGAGATAGAAAAGTTGCCCGACGCCGACAACTTCTTGAAACAACGAAAGTATTTGCCAGCCACTTCTCTGTATCATATTTTACGAGTTTCACTCTGAATTGCTTCCCCGACGAAAAACCGGATAACACACTTCCTATGCAATTGATTGGCAATCCTGCGTCCGAACGAAACTTTCATGTCGTCGATTAATAATCTTATATTGAAACAATATTTTTATACCTCCCGCGATGTATTGATACGTTATCCAGCTGTTCCTGGAAGAGGCGACTCGGAGTAAAACCGGATGCATACTTTATACGCGATTGATTGGCAATGTTATATCGAAACTTTGATGTCAGCGATCTTATATTGAAATTCCACTTTTACGTTCTGAAGATAAATCAGAGTTATTACATAGTTGCCTGAATGAAATTGGAGATCGTCCGAGTCGAACTTTCTTTTTGAAATACTGCACGCATCGGAACTTGGAAACGTTCTCCACTGGTGGAAGTTCGAGCCGAGGACGGGAACGGGAGTTTCGCGAGTGCGTTTGACATGCCAAGGGTATTGCATTTATGGATCGGGCCTAGCCTGTTGCTAGGTTTCTGACTGACGCGGCATGACCGATGGCTACACGGCTCGATAAAAGGAAAACAAGGGGTCAAGGAAACAAGAAGAGAAAGATGGGTAGAAGGAGAACAAAAACGAAGAGTAGACGGACAGAGGCGAACGGGTCTCGCCCCGGAGGGACGGAACGGGGGAATAATGGAAAAACGTCGTTTCGTCGTTGCTTGATCATTACCGGGCATCGCGGCAGCCCCGCGACGACCAATTAAACCGCCAACAGGATTGGATTTATCGACGAACGAGCAGCAATTACTAACGTTTAAAGTTGACGAGGTCAGCGGAACGGAAAACGTCGCGCAAGTTTCTCATTAGAAAGCCTCGAGACCCGCGGTCCACTTTTAATCGTTGTTCAGCAAATTTCCGACACGTGGTTCCACGAATTCCCAGGAACGAACACGTAGCATGGTTCGCAATATTTTATGGCGAACGATATTTAAGCTGTAGAAGTGCAGTCGCGCGATTGTTGAGAGTAAAATGACGCATGAACGAGGAGACTTGCACGATATTGAGGTGCGATTTAAGCCGGAACGAGGATAATCCGGTTAATCTAGCGTACGAATCGGACGCTTTGGCCGTCCGCCAAGCGAACCCGGCCCTTCAGGAGGAGCAGCAGGTCTAATAAGGCCACCGGGACATCGGGTCTCGTAGTTTTTCGTTCCACCGGACAACCTCGGGTAGAGAGCTCCTTTTTACGCCGCGATAGCTGTCGAACCGGAAGTACCGAGGGACGCGTTTCACCAAGAAATAAAAGCTTTGATAGGAGCTAAATTCTCGTTGGTCTCACGTTTTACCTTTGAGGAAATTGCGTCTAGTATTTCTCGTCAACCGAGGATGGTGATCCTCGTTTAAAAATTAATAATTTCTTCTTCGAGTTTCTTCGAAGAAAACGTTTGAATAAACTAACGAATGATCGTAACAAATATCGTAGCGAATGTACCGAGTATTCGATGGAACGATTGCGTCGAACGACGTCTTATAGACAGTTTCAATAATTCTTATCGCGCGGAGTGTCTTTCATGCGACTGGAGTCCATAAAAGATCTTGTGTTTTATTGGGAATAACGGTAGATAAAACGCGGTGCTTCCTTATGTTAAAACTCCGTTATGAGAATCGTTACTTTTTAAAAGTGAGGCAGGATGCCAGTGGAAACTCGGTAGCCCATTGCGGCGCACTTTCCCCGGCGCGCGGGTCATAATAAGGGTAGTAATAAACATGGTTTATTGCTCGGCCGTTATTATAACTCGGCTGTAACTGCGCGATGAAAGTTGGTCACCGATGAAACGGACGTGGCCTCGAAACGTTAAAAAAAAAAGGGGGACGAGCAATAAAACGGAGTGAACGAGTAAATAATAACTTGGCTATTTTTGTGGGGAATTTCGGTCGAGCTGAAACGGTCGACAATTAAAATCCTGTTGAACGGCACAACAGTCACGTTGACTCTTCGCTGTTATAATTTCTTTTCGAAAACAGCTGGTAATCGTGATAGAAGTCGTTAGAAAGCAGACAGATCGTACGCGTGAATTTTCGACAAAATTATTATCATTATAACGTTAATATGAAAATTGAATCATCGAGAGATCGGACGAACGTATAAGTTCTGAGCGCGGAGTTTAATTAACATTATTCTGTCCGCGACTGAAACGTGTGCGAACATTCGCATCGGAACATTCTTTCAACGGACACGTTTTCAATTCTTCTTCGTCCGGGAATATAGAACGCGGTTCGTGATATACGAGAGAGCGGCGTGTATGGATTTTGTTAAGCTTGTTTCGCATTGCAAAACGTGAACGCCCGAAACTAGGCGCGCCCGGTGAGGTGATATACGAGTACACACGCAGTAAGATAAGAACTCTTTCGACCGGCGCGCAGCGATGCCGTTGGAAATTTGGCTCATATATTTCCATTTGCCCGATAAACCCGCCGATGCCGCGATCCCACCAGAATTAATTCCAACTTATAAAATGTGTACCAATCAACTTCATACTTTAAAATTATTCTTCAATTATCGTATCGTTCGATCTCACATCGGACAAATTTTTCTGTTCGCAATTTCAAATAGAACGTGGATTTTATCTGGTAAAACGTTCCTCTCTTGCCTCGTTCAAATACGCGAGTTCAAGTTTTTATTTACACGGGTTTGTTCGGTGAACTTCGCTGACTGCCGGGAAGCGTTGCAGCGCGTAAGTAGAATTGGTCAACGATTATCGCGGCGCGGTAGTAGTAGACAGACGCGCTCTGAAATTTCACTCGGCTCCCGTCGCGTTGCGACGGTTCTAATAGGGCCTCTCGACCGTGTGTACTCATTGCACCGTAATACAGGGCCGAGTGGATGAATTTTCGAGGGGATATCTCGATGGTGCTTCCCCTACGTGACGCGTAGAACGTGCGATAACGGCCTCTGCCAGGAAATCGTCTATTTGTCTCGAATCTAGTTTCATCGAAGGGACATTCCAAAGTAGAAAAAAAATGTTCAACAGACCTTTCTCATTGTCGTAAAAATTAAATGCACTGTATCGATCTACGTGGAAATTTTAAAGATGCGAACCGTTAGTTAATACTTTATATCAAACTGTTTTAATCAGATTGGAGATATAAAGGCTTGATGACTCATGGTTCACCTGCACGCTACGGCCCCTGGCCATTAATTTAATGACTCAAACGATACAACACGCTTCGTACCACTTACCACGTTAGCAAATATGTACCTAGTCATTCTACTGTGCGTGTATAGTGGTATACCGGTACGATATCGAGCCCGTCATTAGAGGAAAATGAAAAAGGGAAGAAAACAGTAAATTGCTGATGCAAATGGAAGAGGGTTCCGAGAAGTCGCGTGACTCTTGAAGGGATATCGATGGAACGATTAACGCTTGTTCCCTTAGTATACTCGAGGGTTGCACGTCAGGGAAAATATTTGCAAAAACGTTTTTCTTGGTACAACATTAATACCACAGAAGTGGACAAATATATAAGATCATTCGATTTAACGATTGACTGAAACAGAATGATTTGAAATCGTGTCTTGTCGATACGACATGATTGAATTTCTTATTTCATCATCGAATGGATTTTATAATGAACGTGGTTCGAGTTTTCTCCTATATCGAAATTTTGTGGAATCGAAAAATTTAAAACGCGTTACGCGGAATCCACAGCCAGGCTGAAATATTTTACAGAAAGGGTCCCGACTTGCGTGGACGTGAAAACGGATAGTCGGAGGAAGTTGTAAATATCTGTAGTAGCGTCGGCAATATGCATTGCCGCACGCGTATTCGAAACGGCGAAACGAATATTCGGAGCGAGCCTCGATAAATTACGTTGGAGGCGAGTCTTGATTCGACCTCCGCACGAAAGTTCGCGACCAGTCGGGAAATAATCGCGGCGACTCGTTGAATATTTATGCCGGAGCGCGGCTTGCACGCCTTCCAACCGGAGAGAGTTCGGGCCGAGTTTCGTCCCGATTGGAAAAGGCTGGGGTTTTCAGCTGAAAAGTTAAATCGTGTTCGAAAGAAATGGGGGAATATTTTTGGAATCGGTTTCTCTAAATCTTCCGAGACTTCTTATCGTAATTTTGTATGTAATATATTTGTTCCATGATGTGACGTGTGATTTCTTACACGTCGTGAAATTAAAATCCTTGTACGCGACGTATTGTAATTTTTGCAAGGTCTCGTTGCGTGCAAAACGTGGCAAACACTATTGCATACGTGGAATGAGTATTTTTAAACAGGAATTCTCATTGCAAAAATAGTTGGACGCACGGCATAAATCCTACTTCATACGAATCAGACAGGTCGTAGAAAAACTGCTGGGTGGTTAATCCCTTTGCACGACCAAGTATAATATTTGCGTTATCAAAACGAATTATACTCGCGCCGGGGATTGAGCGTGTCCGCATGGGTCGTCAAAGAACTACAGATTCAATGAAATCGAAGATGAAAATAGAGAAACGGAAGCCAATTATTCTTGTACCATCCGCTACTTCTTTCGCGTTCACAATGGCACTCGATGAAGGCGCGACGGAGTATAATAAAATTACCTTTTTTACGAACCGAAGGGAAATCAGGTTTTAAATCGGTGGCCACTTACGCTTGAATAAACAATTCTCAGCCGGAATATTAAACGAAATATACAAAATGTACGTGCATCGGATTTTGTTCGTTGATCAAAATAATTTTGTTCGCTAATTGGAAATACAATTTCAAAAATATAAAAGTGTAATAGTAGACCGGAAATTCAGGCTCGCGTTTTGTACTGAACGAGCAAAGGTTCTTTGGTTTTCGTTCGGACATGAGTGGGTGTCTCGTTGACTCATGTTATGGAAAAGAAATGAGGGGAACGAAAACGATGAAAGGAGTAGAACGGTTAGCTATTGTGGTCCGGCATAATACGGCGGACTCGCTCAAACACAATTTGTCGCGTCACAGCGGATAGTCAATCGATTAGTTCGCTACGTGACCCAGCGGAGGGTACGCCACAGGTGCGTGTTGCACATGCGGCCCAGAATTACTCCTGGGTCCCCGGTCGTAATTCCGACGCCTAACGGCGCGACTCAATTAGACGCATCATCTAGTAATCACGTTTAACCGCTACTTTTCTTCCCTGTCTGACGACAGACCGTTTCGCTTTTCATGGGAAATCAGAGCAATTGTCCCACTAAGATAACCGAAATAATTATGAGATCGATGGGCCACGATTAGGTAAACTATTATAGGATCACGAAAGTCTCTTTGGATCTTTTTTAATTCATTCCTTCAATGAGACTTTTACACGTGAAAGCAGAATTTAATTTAAACGCCTTAACACTAGAAAGACTGAAACTTAGTATATACCCATATTGCCTAAAGCAGTCAAAATGACTGCATTGTGAAAGAATAATGTGTAAAGAAATTTGTCTAAAATTAATTTTTAATATTTTTTATATTATTTACAGTCATATAACAAGTTATTAGTAAATGTTAACAATAAAAAAAATTTACTTCACTTGGGAAAAAAAATAATTTATGCATTATTATTTGTACATTTGCCCAAAAGCAGTCAAAATAACTTCCTTGGGCAATCTAGTGTTAATAACTGTTCTCTTAAATGCGGTTTCCAATTTCGTTTCCGGTAAATTGACGTAGAGCATCGATCCTTCGGACCTCAATTCGGGGTTATTTTCAATTTGAAACGACGTGTCCCCCTTTTTCACGCGATACCCCGCGACAGGGTTGGGTTTCAACTGGGGTAAATGCGAGGTGTAACCTGTCGCGTAGGATCGATTTCTTTTAATTGATTGGTTCTTTTAATTGAACCGACATCTGGGGAGACTTTGGGGACAGGTTATTGATGATCTGTTTTTCACGTCGAATCTACGTATTTTACTACGTGCCTGTGAAACATGAAGACAAGTGAAACGACGTCATGCCAACTATTACGACGAAATTCTTCCTCATGTATTAAATCTCGTTTAAAGAACACCTGACTGAACATCGATAAATGAATTTAACACCGTGAGAGTTGTTACCGTTACGATGAAATTGTTGCGCAATTAGCCACTCCACTCCTTGAATAAATTTGAAAAAGGAAAACTATTAAATTTATTCGCATAGCTGGAGAAGCGTTCTGAAATACGATTTAACAAATCCTGACTTGAGCAAACTCTATAAAATTTCTAGCTGCATCTGGCAGGAACTCGTGAAAAAGAAAACAATGGTCGGGGAGCGTGGAAAAAAATTGCTGCTCGTCTTCCGAATTTTCGCTGTTCGAGCCGAGGGGCAACCGGTTGATCGCGTTGTTTTTTCTCGTTAAGCATAACGAAGCCGAGGCGAGGACTTTCAAAAACGGCGGAAAACTTCGCTAGCCTTTTTTCACCGGGGAACAATACTTCAATCGCAATAAACAGACCGTCGGTGTTTCCGCGATTTACATTTATAGCGTCAATTGGAGAAATCTGATTCAGACGGCTTTACAGCTTTCGACGCTCCGTTTGTTTTCAGTTTGCATAAAATCTGCAATTTCTTCGCGAAATCGTTTTAATCATATCGATAACTTCTCAAGTTCCGCTTTACGTTTCACAATGGGTTCTGATATTTCTGAAACCACGGCATGGAAATGAACGTTTTGGTGAGAAACTTGGCTACGCAAATTTCTTTTGATTACCACACGGTGGAAATTGCAGTCCGCAAGAAAGTTGCGGAACTCGACTGCGTCGCGCCATGAACAGCAGAATGCGCAGGCTAATTTTCAGAGACGATCTTTGGCGCTGCGCCACGGAGATTCCAGTGTTTTTCTACAATTCCATACCTTAGCAGTCGTTAGAGCGTCGGTTATTTTTGCGAAAGATCCACCAACTGGAAATTCGCTTCTTTTGGACCAGAAATTACGAGCGAGGGAAAGACGTTTAATAAAAAGAAACACGGAGAATGTTCTTTGCTTCTTTTCGGTGATCATTCTCTATTTTTTCGGCTCGCTTTGATTTTACCTCCGGCATCTCTTGCGCTCCGGTCCATCAAATTATTAATCATACAGACCGGACGGGACTAGAGAAACCGCGAGACGCGAATTTCATTTTTTTAATTAACGCTGTTTCGCGTTGCAGCTCGACGTCGAGGGAAAAAAGAAGTGGCGCGACGCGATATCGTAGTAGCTTGCATAATTAGAATTCTCTGTATTCGTCTCGCCACGATCGATACGCGTTCCATTTTTAGTAATTTACTTCATGGAAAATATCACCTAACTATTCCGAGGACGTAATCATGAAATGACGTGTTCAATTCATCATCGACGACTTATATTTGTAAATTCAATATTATGAAATGCATGCAAACGTGTTTTGATTCTATTTTAATTTCAATGTGGACGCGAACCAGAATTCAATATTCTGCACTGAACGTTCCGTGCCGCTCCGAACCCCGTCACTTCCGGCTGCTATTTTATAATGCTGCGACGGTATTCGAAAAAGGTCCGAATTAAAGGGCACGAGCCACGCGGACACGTATCTACGTCTACTTTACGAGAAGCCACGGACGCGTTTCCCGATGGGGTTGGAACGGGGCCACGGGAAAGCGCACGGGCTCCCTGATTGTAAAATCGATAACGCACGTTCTCTGTACTCCGTTCCCCAAGACATCCAGCTCGCATGCCCTGTTGATTTCGATTTAACGGCGCAAAGCAACGCGCAGACGTTCCATTTTACGTCGTTAATTAAATTTCGCTTCGAGGAAACTTGCCTCTTCTCACTTTTATTATCTACTTCATCGAGGAATTCCACGGAAATTGGTTTCGGCTTTTTAATTTAAAACCCATGTTGCATACGAGCTGCATTTACTGTCTCCCCGGTCCAGGTTGGTCAAAGCGGAAGCTTCGTTTCAGTTTTTAAACACAAACGTATCTCTGCTCGAATGGGAAGAGAGAGTCACACGACGACCGGTCATATAAACGACCTAAGGGATCAGATGCGAAGATACACCTTTTATGTAACCAAATTCATTTACGAAGATAAATGAAACTCGCGGATAGGCTCACGCATTTTATATGACGCTCTCCGAAAGTCTCTAAAGTGGCGTAGTAAAAACCTACGACTCTTAAGGCCGAAGATGATACCGAGGACTCGCGTATAAAGGCGGGACCGTCTTTCAAAAAATGGCAATGAACTCGCGTGGAGACTCTGTCGTAACTTCGGTTCGCCTCGTAAAACTTGACACATATTAAAAACCAGCTGTCTATCCAGGTATTAAGGATGATTAAGAACAGCGGTGGATAGAGCGTGGCGAAACGGTGGTCGGGAATCCGATTCGGGTCGATATTCCGGTTGGCCGCCGGCCAGAAGAAGCTGCATTTATTTTCAGTCAATTTGAAGTTATTTTATAGCCGGCGAAAATGCATAGACCCGGCCCGCGTACATATCCCACTTGCCTAAATTCCACGAGCTACATCGGAGGTAGATAATTGCGAGTATAAACGTGGCTTGAAATTTTAGTATCTGGTTCGAGTGAACGTATTTTGGTACTTCTTCATGAACATACGGCGTAGCGTATCGCATTGAACTCTTTGAACACTGTTGTTCATTACAATTATTCGAGACATGGTTAGAAATTGTTATACGATTGTTCTGTTTACATTCGAGTAGGACGACCGTGAAGAATGTCCATACGTTTTCATCGGAAGTTATTTCGTGCACTGAAGCAATACAAGGAATTTCCCGTAGAGATTCCAGTTTTCCTGAATCAGGGAAGCGAGGATCCGCGGTCGATTGGTCACTGTTCCTTATTTACACTTTCGCTTCGTTCCTGCGGCATACCGCGCGATCCGCGGTCAATTCGAAGAGACGATTGTCGTTCGCAGTGATCGATGAATGAAAAATTGTCAGTAATAAAAACGAGATAAAAGCGTCGGTTTCTCGGCTCCGAATAAAGGGTAACGAGCCCATTCTTGTTCTTCCCGGAAACAAAGCTCCTAGGGGGTCTAAACCGGTTAAAGGGCGTCCCATTCGCCAAGCCAGAAGTGCACTTTTACGCGTGGCGTGGACGAATGGAGCACAGGCGCGTGTTCAGAACCATTATCCCTCGCTGGGGTGGCATTAATGGAGCCCGAGCCACCCTTCGTCGTCCCAGTGTACAGGCTGCTTCCAATTCTCGAGATAGAAACATAATGCAGAAAACAAGCAATTCTTTTATACCTTCCAGTATTTTATATCATTATCAGAACAATCTCCTGTCGATCTGAACATATTCTTGCATTTATTTCATCATTGGAATGAAGAACAGTCTATCGAATATAAATTTGGGAACAGTCTGTACGCCCGTACGCCTTTTTACGCCGTTGCATTTTTTCATTACGGTCCCTCGAACGCGTGCACGGCTACTTACCCTTCGCCGTCGAATCTCGCAAAACTCACTCTCTCCCGACTCGAAACCGAGTACGTGTTTTATCGTGGTCTAGCTACCTAGCGGTTTCGACCCCGACGACGGCGATTTCTCTGTGATAAACCCGTCTACTGCACCGTGGGATGAAAGTTGTCGTTCAACATGATGAAAAGTGTCTCTGTGGTGTCAAGAGATTCAACACCCAAAGTGTAGAATCGCTTATTTTATTTTGGGATCCGTGATGGACCGAGTTTCTTCCACACTCACACCTCAGTCGAAAGAAATTTATTACAGGAGACGACAGAAAAATGTTCGAGATTCAATTCTCAGTGAGATTTCTCTGTGAGGTGTCCAAAGCAGATCTCCATCCGACTTGCAGTGAATTCTCAGTGGCTGAACAGGGAACAAAGAACGGTGGTAGGGTTAAAACGGGGAAAAACTAATCCGGACTATGGCGTGCGTACGAAAAACAAAGAGGACCGGCGTTGTTTAAATTAAATTGAACAAAACCGGGACTGCCGGGAACACGGAATCCTCGAATAAGAGAAAGAAATTGACTTTATTTACTGGCACGCCGTCGCTGAATCCGGTCCCATATATCCTGTACACTTTTTCCTCCACGCTGGACCCTTTCTTACCTCCCCATTTGCATTCTCTTTATAGAATTAATTTTTCCGGATTTTCGTACCATACAATTTTTTACTTAACCCGTCTCCATTAATACCACGAATGCATCTCGCATTAATTATTTATCTTTCAAATAACGGACAGAAAATAAGGACGATACAAAAAGTTGTTTACGAAATATGTAAACTAATATTATAATATTAAAAAGTACGGGAGATATGAAAATCAACAACAGTAGCGTTGTACAGTGATAAGAACGTTGATAGAGCGACATTTATTTAACTTTACTCATCGAAATTGACCGTCGAATGCAAACAGGAACGTTTGCCTCCAACGAATCCGTGCCGCTGGTGGATGTATCGATAAATATTGACGTCGTATTTTATCTTTGAAATTCGTCTTGAAAACATTTCATTAATTAAAACCACTCCACAGTTCGTATTAAGAATACTTTGTTCCCTGTTGTACTTTCCATAAGAATTCGAAACAGTCCGTATTGCAGAATCAACACAAAATAAGTCACAACTGAATATTGTGAACAAATTTGATGTTGATTAATTAACGAGTTAAATCTGGTGACGAATTTTATGGGTTTCTGTCTCGCACAATACGGAGACTGTCTAGCCTGTCTCTCGATTAAGTTGTACAAACATTGGACCGACGTGAAACGGTGGATCAAGGGAAGGAACGAGAGCATTCTGCCGCTCTCGCGGTGGCACGGAAAGGGGTGGTTTCAGCTCCATGACGCGGATCCTCCTTAGGCTCGTTCTGATCGACCGCAATCTACGCCGCGGTGCTCGCACGCCTCGGTGAATCTTAAATTGACCGCGCTCCCGCGTCGAGAATCATATTAGCCGGTTAGAGCTTCCGCTTTCGCGCGTAACAGCCGACAGTTTGCATGCAAATACGCGCCTCGACTCGTTGTTAAAATTGCACGCGATTCGTTTATTTCCACCTTTTTAACTTAATTTCACACGCGGGTGTGGTCTGCCTTTTTCGTTGCAAAACGAAATAAGGGCTGCTACCCTCGGTGTGAATTGTCTACCGAAATTGTTCACTTTGTAAGATTTGTTTTATCCGATGAAAATTAAAACGGCTGTTCAGAATTTTTAGAATATGCGATTTGTATATAAAATCTGCATTTAGATTCCCGTTCGATTTAATAAATTAAAACCTGAATCCACGAACGTAGTTCAGTTTGCGGCATCGAAACAGCAGTAAAATTTTTACTGGCCCATCACCGACGGTACGGGAAGGAGTCAGGGCTGCGCAGAATCGTATAAAATTTGCGAGTCATTGGCCTAAGGAATCTCGTATATGAAAATCTCGAAACGGGTTCGACGAACTATGAAGCGCTGAGTGCGAGGCGTTCCTCTTACGTTCGGCGTTGCTTGCAAATCTCCGCGCGCGATAAATCGCGCCCCCGTGGTCCGGGGCGCGAGTGAAGTGGTTAATTGAAGCCCCGCCAAGGAGGAACTGGTTTTGGGTGCGAGCCAAAGCGACTGATCATACACGTGGAACAGAAGACCTGTAGGAAGTTCGGTGATCCAGTCGATAAATCTCATCGATCTACTCGATTTACTTTTTTTATTCATGGTCGACTTATCGTCCGAACCGATCATAAAAACCAATAAAACACCGCTCCGATTCTCGTGACGAACGTGAACACCAAGGATCCCATTTTTCAAAGTGATTTCTCGTTTGTTCACTCCCGCTAGAATAAATATTGAAACGGCAGGAGCAATAAATAGACAATGTGTATGCATGCATAATTTTCAACTTGATATTAAAAAGCGAAACGGAGGGTATGCATATAAAACGAGTGTTTAACGGGAGAATTTGGTAATGAGCGGGAGAGGCAGGGAGCGGGAGAAGCAGCGAAATTACAGGAAAATTCATAGCTCGTTAATCCGCGTACTCGACTAGAGGGGATCACATTTTTAGCGACGCGGATATTCACGACAAAGGGCGCGAATTCGAAATGCCCCGTCAAGTGCGTACGCGCGAATTCAACTATTTTTTTTCGTCCCACGAATATTCCTAACAGTTTGCGCTCGTACGGTTCTGACCGATCGATCGATCATTTTTATCGAAGGCTTTTTACCGAAGAAACGTCATTGCATTTAGTCGTTTTAATCAGCATAAACCGGCGATTTACTACTGAACCAATAATTATTATTCATTTAATGATTCAGTTAATGTAATAAACGGGTCTTGCTGATAATCAATTTGTTTAATTGGAATTCGATGATTATCAAGCAGATTGATTCTGTGGGTGACAAAAATTCACACAGAATTAGTTTCCTCCACTGTTTCATTCCCGTTTTAATATAACAGTTCTCGCCTGTTTCCCTTTGTGAACCCACCTGTGACTCTGCAGGCGAGATGCTTGATTAATTCACTTTTCAAATGAAAGAGTCATTCTTTCATATTATGCAATTAAAATTACAAGTGACAGGTATCGAAAGAGAATTTTGCTAATTAACTGATGTAACAAGTTTAATCAACTTTGCTGATTGAAATTCGTTTCACATTTTATTCATGTTATATTTCAGTTTCGAATTTGATATTCCCACTTCTACTATTTAAATTTCCACGTAGGTGAAATAATTAATGAAATTTTCTTGTACCAAAAATTAAACACAACATTCATTGATTTATGTCTGATCAAGTCTGATTAATTGCAACTGCTAATTAAACCAGGTAATCATTATCCCCTGTCCTCCCCTTTCTTTTACACACCGGTTATTGACTTAGCTAATATAAAACCACGAGATTAAATTGAATTACCTCGCTCTCGTTCTCAAGGGCTCGTATATCACCTACTACGCATGCATACACGTTTCTACGTTTGCTTCCTTCCTCCGCTGTTAATACATTTTCTCTCCGGTTACACCCGCACGAAATTAACGCGTTTATCCTTCAAGCTTTCGAAATTCGAGATGAATATTCAGATTGAAAACTTAAACAAATTGGATCTGATAGAAAATAGAACCGTTCAATCCTGGCAGAAATCAAATTAGGCGATCCTACTTGTACATCGATTCACGGAGTAATTCCAATTTCTTTTTTTAACAGACTGTGAAATGGTATTTCTCACATTATATTATTGCTTCTAATCGAGAATCGAGGAACTTTATAATACTTTTGAACAAGAATACGTAAAAAGGCATACAGGAATCTTTTAATTAAATTTCATGCGACGACGGAGGGAATGAAAAGAAATAGCCTGGTGGCAGACAGTAGGAATTCTTATATAGCTTGAAAACTCGTGTTTCTCCCAGTGTTTGTTTCGACATTCCGGCATGGCAGATCAAGGGACGTTATTCCATTCCCCACGAGTTTTTCCATTCGCGGTGGCAGGCTGATTTATAGCAACCCTTATGCTTTACGTGTATGCCCTCTCCCCTTTTCCACGTTCCCTTGACTGATAGCCGGTTCGGCATCGACCAAGCCTTCCTTAAGCCTCGCACGTTCTTGGCATTCCCTGCCTATCCCGATTCGACCTCCTCTTCGACCATATTTCTTCGGTCCCTCTGATGTCCAAAGAGCAACGGCGTGCTTCGTGATTAGTTAGGCCAACTGGATTCGCGAAGCAACAGCAATGGACCGTCGTACGATTTGTGTGTTCAAAACGAGAATTATTGTCTCTTCATGCATTCGTAAAAGTTTAGGTACTAGGAACAGAGCCTGTGTTCCATCGTTCAAAGAATACACGAAATGTCACGTGGGCGCGTTTAACGAAAATAATATTTTTCCGATTGCAGAAGCCGAGGTGAGATCGCCCCGTTTTACTGGCTCGGGATGGCTCGCGTTCCCGGCTTTGAAGGCCGCTTACAAGCACGTCCAATTAGAATTGGAATTCCGGCCCGAGGCGTGGGACGGGGTGCTGCTGCTGGCCGGCGAGAGGGACGATCTTCAGGGCGACTTCATGGCTTTGATTTTGCATCACGGCTTCGTCGAGTTCAGGTAACGATATTACTTTATAATCGTCGTGTCGATGCGGTGGTTAAATATAAATGCCCCTCGGGAGGGACCGATAACAGTTTCGAAGTCAGTGGGAAGACGATGAACATTCTAAAGCAGTGAGTGAAACATTCCTACTTGAATTTTTGTAGTTACAGAAAATATTCATAATCGTGTGTAACTATTGGTATTTAACACATTGCTGACCGGCAACTTTTCTGAAAATTTACCTCACGTGCCCGGCTATTGTTTTGGAAGCGGATATGGAAGTAAAACAATATAAATAAATTGTAATAAATTTTATTCATTATTCAACTCCTAATATTTCGGTTTCGCTCCGTTTTCCTTTCGAAGAATTTGGTCATCGTTGAAATTTCTTTTACAACTAAGAACGAAACTTGGCCGGTCTTATAAGCGAGACACAACTTGAGGTATGCAGACCAAATAATTACACTACAAGATATCCAACAGTGCGCCGTGAAAACAATAAAGATGGGGATAAAAGCTTATCACGAGTTTACTCGTGACCGGTCACCAACGCTTGGCCACGAAAACACGAGTTAACTTGTGACCGGTCAGCAATGTGTTAAGAATAAGAACTGCTGCGATTTTATTCAAGTAAGTAAATTCGTTTACGATCATCATATAAATCAATCATATAAAAACTTGGGAGAACGTGCAGTGAGCAAAACGCTAGCCAACCATTATTTCCGATATCAAACGTTCGAAGTTCCATTCTTTGAGCGATCAATTTGAAAGTTTGCGAAAGAAACTGAAACGAGAGTTCGGCATCGTGGTGATCGATGGTGATCGATCTATGGAAAAGAGGACGTAAACGAGCAAACTGTTTGCTGGAAACTGTAGTTGCGCGCCGTCATCGGCATGCATCATCGTATTATGCTAACTTTCCGCAAGTTCGTTCGAGAGAACCGAAGTTGCCCGAGGGCACCTATTGCCCTATTAACGATGGGACATCAAAGGAACCGCGTGAAACCGCGATTTGCTTCAATCTGTCGCGAGACGGCCCGTGTATATCGATGAAATTTGATGGGAAAATATGATCATCCTCAATAGCGATGACCTCTTATAAATCCTTTTATCGATCCTTGTTCAAATTACTCTTCTTGTTTCGTCAACTTCAAATACGTATTAAAGAATCTATAAAAGATTCAGAATCCGTAGATTGAAATTGTCGTATAAAATTCTCTCTAACTCCTTTAGTAGTTAGAATCGTGTCGTCATATCACTTGGACGAAGAAATACCAATGTAAGAATCCCTTTGAAAATAATCTTAATCCTCTCGAGGCTGATTTTACAGCTCAGTTATTCTCGACGCGATAGCTTAGGAAATCGATCGATGAACAATGTTAAATGAATTTGAAGCTTGTCGCATGCAAACAAGGGCTGAAGTATCGCGTTGATGAACTTCACCGGGGGTACATTTCCCTGACGGGCTTTGAAAGAAGTCCGTAGAAGTTTCTCAAGTTTCTCGAGGCAGGCGCAGCCCGAGTAGCAGCCTCCGTTGACGGCGAGAGTTTGACGTGGCCATTAATTAAGGATTCCGGTCAGGAGCTAATTTTTCCCTTCGCAGCTTAATAACCCGCGACTCCCGCGCGACTGGGGACCGATTTATGTGTCCGGAAGTTCCACCTGGAACTTTGTCCAACCGCCAATCATGTTTCACCCGACTATCGTGTTCAATCTTTACCGAGTCGAAATTTTCATCAGCAAAGGCTTACCGAAACGTTTCATAAACTTCGCCCTGAATTTCGGTATCGTCCGGGACAAATTATTAATTCTTTTCTAGCTTAAAGTATCGAACTTACGGTTTCATAAAAATTGAATCTCATTTGTTTGAACAAATGATCTCTCTGTATTGTCAATTGAGGATGTATTGGCTATACAGTCAATCCCAAAAGTTTATGCACTTTAGGAACGCATTTTTTAAAAAGAAATCAGACGTCGGAAGAACAATGCTAATAATAAACAACAACAAAAATTTTCGATTTTTCCGAGATTTTTCCAAGGGGGTACCCCTTCAGATTTTGCGAAATTTTCGTTTTTTGCCAATAACTCCCAAACGGATGGACTTAGGGGAATATTTATAAGACCATTTTGTAGAGGACGACGAGATCTACAATTTCTGTCTAAAAATGTTTCGCTAACATCAATAGTTTACGAGTAATTTGCAAAAAACTGTTTTTTCGTTTTTCGTCAATAACTCGTTAAATATTAATGCTAGCGAAGAATTTTTATATAGAGATTGTACATCTCGTCGCCTTCTACAAGAAAGGTCCTATGCAATTTTCCCGTATCTCCAAGAGTTTAGAAGTTATTGAGGAAAAACGAAATTTTTTTCCAAAAGTTCGCCGTTTCGACAGTGGTATGGTCGGATTTTGTCAACATCAATAAAATGCCAAATAATCATACTTAACTCATTAAATATCGAAATTAGAAGAAAAATACACTATTTTTAAATATAGGAAATGCGTTTTTCTAAGGTACATAAACTTTGGAGATTGACTGTATAGCCAACACATCCTTAAATACCCTCGAAATTCGTATCATCCATAAAACCGGTCTAACAATAAGACCAGTCCTGGTTTCATAAGCTACAGGCGGATGTTCCTAGTTAATTATGGATATAAACGGGTCGAAAGCAGCGTCGAACGGAGGAGCGTAATTTATTCAACACTGCCGAGATAATCGTTCATTGTTCCTCGATTTGTTTCCATAATTCATTAGTCACGCGCTAAGCGATTGGCTGGGAAACTTATCGTCCCGTTAACCAGATGTCGATGCGGAATGCTCAGACAAAGGACTGAGAAATGGATGAAAACCCAAGTACCGATCGGGCTCGTCGCAAACCATTTCATTCCTCCAGCCACCGAGGAGATAGTACTAAAGAGTGGGAGTGTCCGTGTAATTGTTGGGACAGCGAATGGGACGCCAATTTCGATAACATTTGTAACGTATTAAATAATTCAAAACTCATTATCTGGCATTTTCATGATTGAACCAATTAATTGCGAAAACCGATTGAATCGAATTTCTGGTTTTAATTCTCGAATTAATCGAATGGTCTTGCAATAGAAAGATACTGAAGCTTGTTCCGATTAGATCGTAACAGAGACGAGGATCGGTGAACGCGTCGGTAACAATAGTTCCAATTACGGTCCGGCCACTGGGAAGCTACTTTTCTCGGATGAAAAATCGGTCTCTCGGACGAAATGAAATTTTCTCGCGGTCCAATTGGTTGAAAAAGACAGCCGCGTGATCCGTACCGTCGTCGTCGCATTTGCCGGCAGCAGCCGTGTACGCAGTTACCGTTCGCTTTCAGCGTCACGAGATCCGACCGGCCGAGTTTTCCGGCTCTCCACACGATCCCACTGGTCTTTTCTTCGGTTAAGCCGAGGTACACGTATCCCGCTCGTCTTCCGGTCGGAGCCAGGACTCAAAGAATCACTTTCACGTACACATTTCCCCGCATTTACACGGTTAGACGCCCTCCGAGCGGAAGTAATATCCGAGGATCCGATCAAAATAGAAATTGTGTATGTCACAAGGCATTATGAAATCTCCCTTTGTCGAATTTAGTTGCATTGTGAAGATTTTATGAATAGATTCGAGGAGTCAAGTGCGTTTAATTCTGACCTAATTTATGCAGAGATTAATACGTTCGTAATTTGCACGAGAGGATCTCCATGGGATAATGGTCGGATAAATTATTATATGAATAAAAGGTATTTGCCTCGCGTCAGGAATCTGGCAATTCGGTTTGCGTTGAACATCCGTGAAATACGTGACGAGTGGAGGATCGCGTGAATGTCAAGTGCATCTTCCGGGCAACGTTGCTCATAAAAGCGAGACATTCACTGAAACAGGGTCAGGGCCAATCGTTACGATGTTCGCCTTCTCCGGGGGACGGAGATCGTTAATTATTTCACAGCTGACGAAGAATGCGTCACTGAATTCAACCGACAGACCCGAAGGCCAGAAAGAAATCCTCTCGATTCTCGTTCAGGCTTTGTCTTTCATCATTCAACAGCGTCAGACTTAAGCGCAACAATGAATCGAATTCCCGTTTCGGCTAATCGGCTTTTCTGCCGAATGCAGGATTCGATAGATTTTATTCTTTAGAGAAATTTTATTGAAATGAGGAAAGCCTGGAACAAATTGCCTGAGCGAAATATGTATTCAGCGTTTATGATGTTGTCGATAGTCGAATCAAGAGTTTTTTTTAATATGAATAAAACGCTTATTTTGTTTTTTGAAAATTAATGAGTAGATGTTAAGAGAATTATTATGAACCAGGCGAGGATGAATGTATTATCGTTAGGATAGAATTATAGAATTAACCAGGTGCGTGTCGAAAGGAATACGCCTTAAAACCTGGCGGAGCACGCGTGCCGCGGGTCTCGCGGTATTAATTACGCGGTTCGACTGCGTCGCCGTAACTCGTTAAAATTTCTCATTACCGTGTTGCTCGCTAACTCGGCGGTGATAATTATGTTGTAACTTAGAATTCCCTGGCTAAGCTCCTTTCTGTCCTCCATTTCGCGAAATCGGCACTAAAACCGAGCTGAAGAAGCATATAAAGGAAAACGTTGTAGAGGATAGCAATTAATAGAAATGACAATTAGTACGACTGACTGAATGGAAGAGAATTGTTACGAGTTCTATAATCGTGCAATCAGAAATTATCAAAGCATAATTATGGTACGATTCGTAACAGTACGAATCATATAAATTTTCCATTCGTATCATGCAGTTCCTACGATTTCTGTTTATAAGAGGATTTTAATTAGCACGGAGCCAGAAAACGTGGAACGATTTTCTGGTACAACGTGGGAGAAATGTATTTCAGATACGCGTGGTATACGATCCCATTATTTTGGGAAATAGGTTTTTCCTTAAGAGACGGCCACACGAACACCAATGAATCTTTACAGATCGTCGTTTAAGATAGCCGACCGTTTCTAGGTTTGGTGGAACACCACTGGATAAATGGTTCCGTGAGAAAGTTAATTAAACAAAATGACACAATAAGAAACAGAGATCGATGTAACGTAAAACCTTAGAAAGTTCAGTTTTATGTTCGTAACTCCTCTCGGTGTTCGTCGGCCGATTCTCTTCGAATAATCGCGGATCTTCTTTTATGCAATCTCATCGATCACAGTTCTTCTCAAATACATAGTTAAAAAATATCGATGCACATTTAATATGAACGGAAATGTTGTGTTTGGTTCGCAGGTTCGACTGTGGGAGCGGGGTGGGCATCGTGAGGAGCACACAAACGGTGAAGCTGAACGAGTGGAACACGCTGACCGTCTACCGGCACCGATGGGACGCCTGGGTTCAGCTGAATCGAGACAAACGCGTCGAGGGTAGATCCAAGGTAAGAACAAGTTTTCCCATCCGGGCTAAAAAATGGATTCCATCGATTATCGATGAAACAGGTAATAGATTACGGCGCAAATACTTAATAGCGAGCACGCGGCTCGAATTAGAATCATCAGGATTTATGGACATTAAAATTCAGCCTCGAAAACTATTGACCGAACGAACTACATTTTTAAAATCCACTTAAGAGATGAGAGTGATTTCTCTCCACGTTCAATGTGAATCACATTTTGTTTGCTCCTTTTAAAGATTATCAATAGACCGTGGAATTTTGTGTGGGATGAACGGTCAGTGATTTTGATTTAGAAAATGAAATCTAGATATTTGTTTTACTCTTTAAAAACGATGACCTCCATTTCACTATTCTGTATGTCTTTCAATATTATTTTCTATAATACGATCTTTCTACAAATATAGAAGACGCAAAATCTATTTAATTACGATGAGAGAGTCGAACAGGCTGATAGAACCGTATTTAGTAGCGACTGAATGACATCAGAAATCAAACAGATATTTAGGGTAGAAAAAAAGAAAAGCTGATTGGAATTGACTTTGGTAGTTCGTCGCTTGATAAAAGGTCGCGTTGCTCGTCGTTGTGTCTCATTTGTAAAATACAGAGAGGAAAAGTAGAGGTGGTGAGGGGGAAAAACAAGACGCGGACGACGAAAAAGAGGAGCGAAGTGGAAGAAGAAAGCGGAGAGGGTGCAATCAAGGGAGAGGCCGGGGACACAAAAGTAACGCCGAGGCCCGCGCAAAACCCGTGTAGCACCGGCGCTACACGAGAATAAAACCGAGACGAATAAGTGCCGGCATGATTAAAACGAGGAAGCACTGTAGTCGAACAATGGACGGCGTCGTGTACGCGTTTGTCAGCAACGGAGATGAAAAGAGGGTGGGAAAGATAAGAGGAAGGATATTTTCAAAGATGTTCAGCCGAAAGATTTTCCGCTGTTTACCTACGAAACAGGGAGACGATCTCGAATATTAATCTCGATCGCATGCGTCCACTGTCGTTCAGAAGTTCAGAACGAACCGGTCTATTCAAGTCTCACACGTTTCGTTTTACATTACCCTTTGTATATTCGTAATAGAATTTGACGATAAATATGGTTCGACGAATGATAGCTGCGATCTAGTACCACAAAAAATCACAGACATCCGTGCTCTTGAGCGATATTATAAACGACGATCGCCCAAATGGAGCGGGAGAACGACTTTTTTCTCGTGGTTCAGCGGTGTTTGATCACTCACGACCAATTAATGGACGAGTTTCGAGTTTAATGCATCGACGATCAACGGACTTATGAAGAAGCCTTTGTTTCGTCGCCTCTCTGATACCGCACGTCGCGTTGTTAATCGATCCTGCTAATTAATAGACCTTTCTTTGTGCCCTCCTCGAGTCACTCTTTCCATTAAACGAGAGCACACTTTCTTTTTCGAGGATCAATTAGCTCGAAACGTATGCTTCCGTTGCGTACAAAATCGTCGGTGAGACAGCTTCACACATTTTTTGTCGGGTATTCGACGAAAGGTTTCATACGTAATTACTAAATGATCTCAGAATCTGTTTTACATATAAGTACGCAGTTGCTTACTAAACAAAAGGACGAATTTCTGGTTTGGAACGCGGGAATGTTTCCGCTACGATGACGATATATCAAGCTCGTCTAGGAATTGGAATATTCTATGCGAGTTTGATTGCGGTCTGGTAGATACGGCATCGGGTTGCACGGTAACGCGTAGGTTTACAATTAAGTTGTAGAAACTAGATAGCGGGTAATTAAGGCAGCCGGCTGGTGGTAAACGTGGTCCGGGAATACAATACAGTATTTCAAAATCGATATTACTAAGTCAGAACTGCATGGTAATTCATTAGAAAGAAAAAATTTAATCTTACTGCTGGATATTGCGTCGTAATTCTCTCAACGCATGTTTCACGCTTATTGAATATAAATTATCGGCGTAACAAATCCTAAAAATAACGTTCACAGTGCGAATCTGTTACTGAAAATATTTAACAACGACACATCGGATAGAACGTATATTAATAGGTATTGTATATTAATGTATAAAATAGGAGCGGAATAAATCCTGGCAAATGTGACTCGACACGAAATCAAGGGATTAAAAGCAGAGATCTTTAAATCTGACGGCGTACTTCGATCGCGCGGCCGGTCTGTAATGCTTAGTTACGTTTCCCCATTTTTCTTGACGAGGCGGGCGACGCAAAATCGTTGGTTTGCACGCGACCCCGCGGCCGTATGGATCGCGGGGGGTTAATAGGCCCTCGCGTGAAAAGCTGATGCATTTTCATCCCCCGTAACGTTTATGGCCCCGACGCCAGGACGTATAAAGACGGATGGGCCGACGCCGTGAGCGATGAACGATCGAACCGGGCCACGGCGGGCGTGTAATCAGTAAAATGCTCGTCGCCTGTAAAACCCGACCATAGTTTGCACGATTAAGGAAACTCGTCGCCAGTTCATCGATTATGTGCGACACTCGCGAGGCTGATCTTACCCTGATTCACGTGCACCTAATGAAACTGGGTCTTACAAACACATTTTAGCGACGCTGCTAAATGGTGTGCGCATTAATTAAAGGTCCACGTTCTTAATTAATTATATCTCGTAGAAATGTTTCGTAGAACCGTTTGGACATTTATTATAATTCGTCGTCGGTCTGTGATCATTTTTAAAAGCACGATCCTTCTCTGTGAAAAGTTTTCGGTGAATTACGGGTGACGTTTTATTGCACCTCTACGAGGTTTTCTTTAAATTACACCGGGGAAACTAGCTAGCGTTTCACTCTCAAATTAAAAGTCTTTAAAAGCTACCTACTTTCTAAGCCTCCTTCCCGCTCCCTCACGTCGGTCACTTCTATTCCTTCCCTTTGGTTCGAGCTTTCCCTCTTAACCTTCTCTCTCTCTCTCTCTCTCTCTCTCTCTCTCTCTCTCTCTCTCAAGACTTGCAAATTGTTTCGTAATAAGTTAGTGCGCCGCCTTAGCAGAAGGCGAAAAACCCACTACTTTCTTCGGCCGCGACCGAGAGCCCGAGGAGTGCTCTCTCGAGTGCTCCTTTAAAAACAGAGCCGACTTCGTCCACCAAGTTACGCGAAACACTCGGTGGAAGGGAAAGAATCGTTCAACTCGGAAAACCGGCTTTTATCAGCTGATAATTGCCCTCCTTCTCTCCAAACAATACATGCCCTCCCAAGACGTTTGTTCAAGCTGAAGACCGTCGGCGATCCTTTTTTCCCGATTCCCATTCTTTTCATTACGTCAGATAATTTTTTTATCATTAACAGTAGCACAGGTAGAATATGGCCAGCCGAGTGGAACAGCCTCGTGCGGTACGAGTAGTATAGGTCACTGTCGAGTCAGACAAAAGGGACAGTCTTGCTTTTTATCGGAACAACGTCTGATTTAATGCGAGACGATGAACCGAACATCGTAAATGAGTGTAAATCAACGATGAGTAATTAAAAAAATATACTAATTCGAATGTAATGAATCTGAACCGGGGAGAAGTCGGTCGATCAACGGCAAGTTTCGCGGGACGAGAGAAGCGTCTGTTTTTTCTTATCCCAGTGGACGGCGAGTTTAATTACCTTTAAAATCAGCCGACATCGCTGGCAAATGGGTCCGCGAACCGAGCACACTTTATCCCGAAGTGCCATTAAGCACTCGGTGTTCTAACGACAGCGTCGTAATTAGAGGAGGAGAAGGAGGAGGAGCACCCCTCCTGTTTCTCGCCGACGACCCTCCATCTTCTCGCTTCTTTTTGTTTTCCTTCGGCTATCCGTGACACCGTTCCGTGGCTGGCCTCGACTCGAAACAACCCGTTCGACCCTTCCGAACTTCCACCGCTTTCCAGTTTCTCGTTACAGATATTCCCAGTTAAATTCGTGCGATTGTCTCGTGCATTTTCAAATAATTTCCTTCAGCATTTTCTATGCAATGAATCGTGTAACAAACGGAATCAAACATTCCGCCGTTTGAACGGTCACTCGATAATTTATTGAAGGCACGAATTTATACGCTCGACGAGCATCTTGTTGGGCAGTTAATCGACAGAAACTAGTTACCTCGGTTTATTTTTCGCTGTTGTCTGAATAACAAGCAAGCCTGCCTGAAGCACAAAGCGTATTCCTTGGGCATCTAATTTCCTCGACTTTGTAACGGGTCAGAGAATAACTAGTGCTCCTCGCGCAGCTGCTTTAATTCGTCCCTTCCTTTTTTTTACACCCCCTCTGGCTAGACAATGGCGAAGTGGCACGGCGAGACCTGAACAAGGGAGTCCGATAATAATTCTCGACGGGTGAAATGTATCTCGTTCAAATTCTTGTCGAACGATCAAAACGTTTCTCGTTTCACGAGGTCTGTTGACGAGGACGAATTAATTAGATTCCCTTATTAATTTCACAGACAGGCTCGTGATGTTCGAAATTTGTACAAGAGAGTCGAATCAAAATTGCTATTTATGTTTGAACGATCGGCCATAGAGATTGCAGTGCGTTCGTCACAATTATTTCGATGCAGTTTTTAAACGTCATGCAAGTATTACTGTTCTCTCCATCTCTCGAACAAAAATAAACGTGCAAATGCTTCTTGAAACATGGCCTGTGCATTTCCATGAAACATAAATTAATGAAATATCATTTGTACGTTTTAATTAAATCGAAATTGGACGATGTCTCGATGGAATCTACTCGTAACGAACGAACTGACGTTTCATCCGAAGTAGGAAAATTGCGGAATATATCAGGAGCCTAACAACGATGCGACGAGAGAGAAATAGGAAATCGTAAGAGTCACTCCTTTGGAAGCTCGGAGGTGCTCGTGGGTCAAAGGGTCCAAGTTCTCCGACACGGTGAACACGGAAACCTTTTAGAAGTATCTGGGAAGCTGGCCCTTGCCTTGTACGGCTCGCCTCGAAACTTTCGAGACTTTTCTAAGTGCATTAACTTGGAGCAAGGATTCGCGGCACGTCGCGCCGGCCTTTTCATACTGACACGTTTGACGGTGTACGTTCCACTGTCAGAAGTGCAGGAACGCGAGAATTTACAATTCTGAACTGCAATCTTAATCGACAGGAAATTTCTATGACGTCGAAACGTCTGTCTCGAGGTTTAGAACGTACATTTTCTAGTCATTAAAACAAAGAGCTTCTAATCGTGTTCGAGATGGGCTTCTCTTCAAGACATTACCATTACGACTCTGATTCAATCGTATTTCATCTAATTTCTCGTTGACTATATTCATATTCGCATACTTACGAGTGGGAGTGTACGCGAAATTGTGGTATACAAGAAACTCTCGTAGCTACGCTCAGACGCCGGGTAGGCAAATATGGAGCAGGTTGGATGCATAATCCACGTAAATTGCTGCCATCTCCGTGCGCAATGCGAGCCAGCCTGTCACCGATGCGACTACGTTTTCACCGTCGTCTTTTTTTTTTATTAGATTCCACTGACAGAGATTTACGAATAGGAATTTGACGGTTGTGACATTTTCGTATGAAGCAATAAACGCATACCCGAGGTCCGAGACTCTACGGACAGTCCAGACGCGAGAAAAAATTACACTATTATCATATATTTAAAAGACATTCCTCCTCGAAAAAATATCGATTCTGTTCAACGAGATTTGGCGGTAACTTATACGGATTGCTCATTGCGATAGCGAAATTATTTCCAGTACAAGTAATTACAAAGGAATTCGGGACGTGCGTTAATATTGATGGAGCGGAGTATTCGACGTTGTAATAACTCGCCGAGTTTCTCCCAGTCGTACTTCGCTCGGTTAAATTCTAGATTTCCCCTGGTAACTTGCATGCATCGAATCGAATTCATTACACGCATTCCGCGGCTTCGATCGAGACGACCGTTGGATCATCAGAAATATTGTCTCTAAATTTTGGCTCTCCGTTGTCACCCGAACAATTTCAATTTCCATGTATATTTCGGTTTGTTTCTGCGAAATTCTTTAATACGAAAACATCCACCGTAATTTTGCAAAGAGCGCTCTAAAATGAATAATCTTCACCGGATACCGCGGTAGCGACCGCAGAGCCGGTTCAAAAATTTCGTTACCAGAGCGAGATTCCTGTACGAGGGGGATGGAGAGAAAACCACGGTCGAAACTCTCACGAACGCGAACGACCCTTGCGTATTACACGAGAGTACACTTGTCTTCATAACCCACCGATGGAGTCGTCGTGGAAAGAAGCGTATAATATAACGTCAGTCACAAAGACTGATTTATTTTCTATTCTTATTTCCTGACCGAACGCGTAGAATGCGTCGACGAGAACGATCACTCAATATTGCTCTTACTAAAGAGTCTCAGAAGTACGAGGATGGGAGCTCTGTGAAGTTGGTTTCTGAGGGGTGGACAAACGAAAATTGTGGTTGGACAAACATGGACAAATCGTAGACAAACGAATGGGATTTGGTTTTTATAAAAATTTTCACTTGGGGTGCCTACTTCACTCAGCCGAGGATGGGCGCCTGTTCCACGAGTAAAGGTCTCGTGTCAGGTATCAGTCGGGAAAACACGTTTACGTCTGTCCAGTTTTAGGGCTGTGCGCGGCTGTCAAAAGTCGTAAGATAGAAGAGTAGCGACGATGCTCCAAGAAACGAGAAGCTATGAGGGATCTTTATCCTTCTTTTTATATTCTCTC
>NW_017142677.1:159427-160159 GCF_001652005.2 Ceratina calcarata
TCTCGACACTACGTACAACGGCCAATTGAACCTTGAATGTGGCGCGACGCCTTTATCCCACGAATGCAAGAACGATCTTGTAAGAAGCTATCACCGCATCGATGCGATTGTTCATCAACGTAAACCACGCCCGAAACAACAACTCATTAAGTACCGCACGACCACGTGCAACTCTCCTACATCAAAATGGCCGCACGCGAACCCACTCACTCACTCCTCACCCGGAGCACCAAATGTTCGAGATTTATAAAGTTAATTAAACTTGACCCATGTGAGTCCTGCTAAAGGAAAAGGATTGAGTAAGTGAGTGGGTAATCAAACAAAGACACATTTCCGCGGTACCAAGAAGACACTTGCCGCGGCATAAAAACCCTCACGGTTCAGAGGGAAAAGCCGCGACAAGCGTAACAATTTATTATGCGAATAAATATGACAAATCAACAATGAACCGAGAATTTAATGTACACACCATCAATTCAAACGGGAGCTGCGGCCCGATCGCGCACGCCGATTGACGAGACCGAAATACGAACGTTACGACAATTCCGCTCTTTGCCAACTGATTTTAACCCGCCGCCTTGCCCATACCTGTGTTTATCGCCTCCGCCTTCCAGGCCTGTTCTTAACGCAAAAAGAGCTCTTATGCTCACACGACAAAATGGCCACCACATCGCCATGACACTCCAGCCGTTGCCGCTCGGGCCAACGCTGAGGTAAATCCACGGGCACAAC
>NW_017142677.1:160581-163282 GCF_001652005.2 Ceratina calcarata
CTTCTTTTTATATTCTCTCTCTCTATTTGTATTATTTTGTAGTAAATTTAACTGCGGTGGGGATAGAAGTTCAGTATTCTATCGAATCACTTGAATTTATAACATTGTCAATCACTCGACGTATACGCGTCCGAGTTCAGGTTCAGAAAACATGCATTATACACCTAAAAAGAGAAAGAAATTCCTTCACGGTTCCTCTTCGTCGGCGAACGTACCCCCCATTCGTTCACACTCCAGATATTTTATATAACTCAATGCTATTACTATATTGGATACATAGATAATGTCGGTTCGTGAGTGGTAGTGTACATATACGAGCATTGCTGTACAACCGCGTGAACCCGTTCTGAATTTGATTGCAGGGCTTGTTTGCGAGGATTACCTTCCGCGAGCCGCTGTTCGTCGGCGGCCCCGGAAACACGACCGGCCTGGAGCGACTTCCGGTGAGGACCGGATTTAAGGGTTGCGTCCGGCATCTGGAAGCCAATGAACACCGTTATCGCTTCCCGCTAGCGCCGCAGGGGGATGCGGCGAACGGTTTCGACGTCGGTGAGTACGACTTACTTTAATTAAACGGCGGGGGTCGACGCCCACGCACTTGCCCGTCGTTCGCCGGTTAACCCGTTCTTTCGCGACCGCCGCAAATGTTTCCCATGTTCGAAATTAGTTTCGCGAATGATATTCCTAAAAAGGAACACCCGGCGAAACACGGATTAAATTAACGAATTAAAACGAGAGAAACGATGACCCGCGTCGCGCTTATTAATTTCGTGTTTCGCCGTAGCTGTTGCCTCTTGATAAATATACATATATTTCCGGGATAAAAAGAATTCTCCAAATTAATCGTCTCTATTATTATTATTATTATTATTATTATTATTATTATTATTCCACGTCGTCGAGGCAGCAAATATCGAGTTCAGTGAGTCGATCTAGTCTGTGCTCCGGCTATGTGAAATCCTATCGGCCATACAAGAATCGTGCTCCTTCGTTCAATCATCACTTAATTGCATTTTTATTGCACACGTGATATGATTTGTTTTTGAACGACTCTTGTGTAAATGAAAATCGGCCATATTTTCCTAACCGGGAGCACCGGAAACTGGCTTGGGGGATCGATTGCCGAATCTTCATTCGACCGGTCTTCAACGAGTTACGTATAATCCCCCGAAGCGTAGCCTCTCCAGAGATAGCTTTTAAGGGCGCTCTCGGTTTCTGTGCGACCGCTCCTTCGTCTGTCCTCTGGACAGAATGCACAATGCATCAAAGAGCCCTGCACGTTCCCGTACAACTATCCATTTTTTGGTCCTCGATTGTCCGCCGGTTTCGGTCCTGGGTCAAAGGTGAAGGAAGGGCGTTGAACGATATCAAAGCAAATCGTCCGTTCCTTCTCTCGATTCACTTCGAGAATCTCCAAACGTCGATCGGTAAAATCGGTTGCCTGTGTTTCTCGGGTTTAGAAACACAGACCGAAGCGTCTCATAGAATTTTTGTAGGACAATGAGTCTTAATTCACGATTAAATTTCTTTACGAGCTTAAACGTGCGAGCCTTCAGAAATAAGAGAGAATTTAAAACTAAAGAGGTGAGCACGTTGGTATATGTAATTAGCTTAGTAAGTAGCACTCGTGGGCTCTGACGTTTCAATTCATCTTCGCCGCTGTTATACTGGAGTGGGTGCGAAAGAGGATTTTATTCGACCGACGATATTAGACGAAACATTAAATGATACATGAATGTACTAAAAGAAATCGCCCTTTATTAAGGAACATAAATCCCGTCTATTAAATTAATTAGCAGTTGTTCGATTCCCGCCGTACCGCGTCACCCCAAAAAATGAATCAACGTGAACGAGACCAATAACGCGAGATAGCAGCATATTAACTCGTTGCGAGACCTGATCCCGGCCACAGCAATAATCACGACGATAAAACACCACGGTACACAATTGGACGTTACAGTGTTATTTCGTTCGGTGACTCGAATTAACCCATTATCATTGAACACAACAGGTGTCACGTGAATTCAGATTGAAAATTCTGCAACGATCATTAGATTGACTGACGACCTCTCCTAAAATTCTGGTCTATCAATCGAATCAAGATTAGATTTTATTGAACCGAAGAACGAACCAGATCTGAAGAGTTGAAAACATTGATTAATATATCGGTAAACAGATTCCCGTTCCCAAATTAACCGGGCTTCGCATTGAACACATAAATGTCCATAACGAGGATAATTATTAATTAATCACTGGCCCGTCGACGAGCTCTCGCGACCCGTCAGAAAACGAGGGGAAAAAAGGGCCAGGCGTTACACGATGACAGGCCGTTCATTTCCCATTGTCGAAGGTATCTCGACACCCGGCGATAATTGATTAACACTTGATAATTAACGATAGCTCCCACGATTAGCTCCGCCTCGGCGCGGCTTGCTCGTGCTCTTCTGTCACGACTTTGATCGGCCAGCTAATTAACCGGCGCGGAGAATGCACTTGCCGCTCAGAAATTTCATTCCAACCCGTTCCGATACCCCCGCTTGCATCTCGCGCGTCAATCGACTAGGCAAGACAGTTAAGGATGTATTGGCTATACAGTCAATCCCAAAAGTTTATGCACTTTAGAAACTCATTTTTTAAAAAGAAATCAGACGTCGGAAGAACAATGCTAATAATAAATAGCTACGTGCTAAAAAGTATAGAA
>NW_017142677.1:164011-182629 GCF_001652005.2 Ceratina calcarata
CGACGTCTAATTTCTTTTTAATTATAGGAAATACATTTTTCTAAGGTACATAAACTTTTGGGATTGACTATATAGCCAATACATCCTTAAACCGACTCGCGTTAATATTCGGACGCGTTTCAGAACGAAATCACTTGTACGATATTCGATTAAATGTGGAAGTTGCCCCATTCGTCGAAGATGCCACGCCCGTTTTATCTCCAATGTACCGTTTGTTGAAACATAATGTAACAGCAGATTATCGAGAATTTGCAAGAACATGGAAGGTGCCGGGGAAGCTGGTGTTAAAACCAAGTAGAAGTACGATGAACAGCGTCGTGGAGGAGATATAAAACCAATTACGTGATACCATAAAGACGAGAGTCTCCGCTGGGCCGAACTCGTTTCGCGGTCAATTAATCGAATTACCTGGCGATACATGAACCGAAATATAATCTCGAACGGAGGAATTGCGGTTGTAAAAAGAAACAGTGAATACGTGACTAGTATCTATGGTGGACGAGAAGATTACGGGCCGACACGATTTTTAGCGGCCTCGCTCCGAAGTCGAATCTACAATTTCTCAATTTGCTTTTCCCTTACCTAAATTTCCCATGCATTAGTGAACAACTTTGGAAATTGGTAGTGACAGTAGCTGGAACGCGCGTGAAATTTTAAACGGACCTACGTTCTTTCTCTTACATTTTTAATCCGATCGACGGTGGCTAGAAAACTAAAAGTTCTACGATTACTTATTAATCATTCAGTTAATCAAATTAGTGGATGTATTGCGAGGATGAAGAAATTCGAATTAAGTCAATTGTAAAAATTGTAATTAGCTGTTAGAAACTGATTTCTCTGTTCCATTGTCATCTCTCGTACTTGCGTAATCGCTTGAATATGAGAAATTCGATACGATATAAAGTGTCATTGTTCGAGCCGAGTAAAACGTGACGGAACGCCTGTGAGAACTGTGACGAAGGAAACGATATAGAAACAGAAATGTCTGTTTCCTCTTGCGAGGAATCCCTCGTCGATATTTCCGTCATCGATAGTCGCGAGTCGCGGCATTCATCGACCGGACGAGGCAGGAAGTCGCGAGTTCCCATTATCAAGCGGGAGACAAAAGGAGTTCCGTCCTCTCGTGCCGTCGCTAAATCATCTCTACAATTTTGGTATAAGCGGGTTTTTTCTTCGATACTGCATGTCTTTCATTAATCAGAAGTCGTGTAGATCGTTGTCAATATTAATACTCCATTAAAATCGATCAATTGTCCCCCGTAATAAAATATGATGGCAAACAGTTATCAGGTCTTCTTATAGGAATTATAGTGATCGAACGACTCGTGTAGAGTATGTAAAACTGGAAAACGCATTTAGTATGCGCCGATCTATCGATCCGCCGTAGGAAAAGAGAAGTCCTATGGGACGCACCGAGAAGGGTGGTACGGCAGGAGACTTAACTTCAATTTCTAAGAAATCGAGCCGAAAGTAATCGTTTCCGCATCGTTGCGCGTTCGACGTCTCTCGACTGCTCTTCCTGAATACATACACAGTGCATGTACGTGCCGTCGAACGGGAGTTGCCTCTTTTAGCTTGCACATTAAAACCAGGAAATTTCACGATTTTGGAAAAAAGATCTCACGGTGACCGGTCTCGTAATTTCCATGTCGACTTTCATGCGTTCTAATTTCTTGCTGTCGCGCTTTGTGCCCTCTTCCTTTGATCTCCCGGGTTCACGTTCTCGTGTAAAATTTCATGCATCTACGATGGGTATAAAATAAATGATCAGAGGTACTCTGATCCCTGATGATACGAGCGACGTCGCTGTTTAATTGTACGTGTATGGAGATGATGAATCAATGAAAATGTTTTCCAAATTTCGTATGCAATAAAAATTGTTTAAGATCGATAGCCAGACGTTTTCTTGTTTGAAACGTATTTATGGAGATGAATATCGAAGCTGCGTCAGAATAGAAACGAGCAAAAATTGCAACGAACCTCACAGCGATATCACCGAGAGAGAGAGAGAGAGCGCGCGCGCGCGCGTTATCAAGTTTTCACGGTTTCGCCGATCGAAAAATCGACAAGCATCGCATCGATTTTTCAAGAGGCGACCCGGGCGTTCGCCAATAGGAAAAATGAGAGACGAGGGGAGGGAACCCTCTTTCGTTCGTCAGAAATTTCCGATAGAGTTGAACGAGCGCGGCGGAAGATAATTTCGCAGACATCTCACCAGTTTCCGGTGCCTACCACCGTAGATAGATAGGAGCCGAGTGGAACGATGAGAAAATGAAACCACCCACCGCCCACCCTCTCTATTTTCATCAAATATTTACACCGACATTTTATCGACGAGCGCGATAGTGTAAAGATTATTTCGAGATGAGCACCGAGTAATGCCAGTTTAAGAATACCTGTTGAGGCTCTTATCGCGTTTCATCAGAACGTTTCCCAATCTTATTCTCCGACACTTGAGTCATGCAAATTCGATTACGTCCATCCTTTACGAAAACGAATTCGTCGAGATTAACGCGTTTCATGGTCAAATATCTTTTTTACAGTCTCGATCTACGATGTTTCATCGGTATAATTTGGATGAACCACGTTGGATACACATGTTCTTTGTAAAAAAAAAAACTCGTTACGTAGTCTACGTTTCACATAGACTACTAAATTTCATGCTCGTTCAATATCAAACATCGTAGTTAATTAATTCGTCGTACCTTTTCGTTCACAGAGGAGTGCACGGCGGACCGATGCAGCAAGGTTCCCTGCTCCCACGGTGGGAAATGCTTGACCACGGGCGGAGACACTGCCGTCTGCCTCTGTCCCCTCGGATACACCGGCGATCTCTGCGAGACCAGAGTAGATCTACAGGTAAATATATTCCCGAGTGTAATGAACCTCGATGGTGATGGATTACCTCGAGCTTAGTAGAGATTTTAAATCGAACAGAGGACTCATCGAGGTTTCCTTTCAGTGCCAATTTTATCGCCATTAGAGTTTCTCACATTTTTATACGTGTTCATAAAGGAAGTTCGTACATGCGTACGTTGCGTCGATTACTGAATCTATTGATCGTTATTAAACGTTAAAGCCGATATTGGAAATAGACATGGGGTAAATCCAGGCTGACTAATTATAAGAAATATGTAATTTTGAACAACTTGACGATTGGTACCGGGACAATGTCAAAGCAACAATATTGAATTACAACGTTGGAAATTGTAACTAGTTTACCTCTTAATTTCGATGTCAAAGCACCACGAACGATTAATCGTTTTGCGACTTGAAACCCGGCCGAAACGCTCGAAATTAATTAAATCTTCCACCCCGTCACCTCTCCCGTCTACCTTACGTTCAATCCTTTATCACGGCGCAAAGCTGCGGTTTGCACCGTGGCCCGGACGCTTTTGAGCGATAACTCTCAGAAAATTCTATTGCAATTAAAATGGGGAGAATAGGAGTTTCAGATTCGATGGATGTTTGTTAATTCCGGTTCCCCATCGTTGAATTACCGAACAGAGTTTTACCCTTTGACTATCACCGCTCGTTTAATTTTCACGAGAGGCTTTGATCGAGCTTCCAATTCTACGTCAACGGTAAATCTTGCATTGGATAAGCAAATTCGCGAGAGGAACGAAGAATAGTAAGAGACGTTCGATCGTTCTTTTACGCGGTGTCTCGGTTCGAAATTTCGTATACAATTATTTCGCAATTCATTGCCGACTATAAATTTCAAAGGTGCAGTATACCTGCGAGTGAAGTAGAAGTTCGTCGGGCAAACGTTAAATCCACCACCCGTACACGATATCGATTCTAACAATTACGGAAGCATTTAAAGCACGCAGGAAGCGCGGCTGATAAAATTGATATCGGCTCGTCAGCTGGAATTACTTCCAGTACACTTGCCGAATAATTTTAATGTCATCGGGTACCAACGAGCATTAAATCGATACTCTCTCCCTTCCGTTACCACGCTTTTCATCTTTTTCCACAATTTCCCTTTGGGAATCTTCAATTTTCTTTCTGCCCTTTACTCTCGTTCGTCGACTTTGCGCTACCGTTATTATTCTCGGCATACACTTGCTCGAAGGTACACTCGAAAAGTTTCTTTAAACTCCGCTTTTTTATCTCGGTTTAAAAACCGACTTTTCCCCGTGCCGTAAATCACAACCGTTCTTATCTTTATCCCGGTTCCCGGTTACTGACCTTCTTATTCTTCCTAGCAAATAAGGAAGAGATCAGATTTCCTCAGCTAAGGAACGAATCGCCTCGGTTGCAGGTACCGTCGTTCAACGGTTCCTCTTATCTGCGTTATCCAGGATTGGCTGACACCTCGCTGTCCTGGCTCGAGTTGTCAGTCACGTTGAAACCGACAGCTACAGACGGGGTTATTCTTTACAATGGCCATCACAGCGACGCGACCGGCGACTTCGTTGCGTTGTACCTGTCGTCGGGACACGTGCAGTTCACGTTTGACCTGGGCACTGGACCAGCCACCCTCAGGTAAGTCGGTTTTTCATCGAAGACAAATTCTATTTGCACCGCATGGAAATTCACAGGTCAGTTCGTAATTTGATTGGCCAACGAAATATCGTTGATTAGATAGTTGGTGAACACTTGAAGCCGTAAAGACACTCGACACAATTTTTTTACGATGCATCTGAGATCGTGCTGCGACGTATACGAGTCGGTAGCTTTTCAATTTCCTGCGCGACTCTTTTCAATTCGTGGCGCGTCTAATTAAGTCGTTTGCATGCTGACCCCAACGGATATCGTAATTTTATCGGGAAGTAGCGCACGAGGTGAAAAGGGGGAAGCGAGGTTGCTCGGTTATGGGTGCCTCTCGTTCCCGCTTGATTGGACGGGGCAAGCGCGTTTTAATTCGTTAGATGCACCGGCTTGATTTCCAGGTGAAGTTGTAACAGGGCTTCGAGGAAGCGAATTCAAGTTAGTCCCCGATAAATCATTTTTATTTGCCCTCGTCTCGATTCGTATGAGTTCTCGTTTCCGGTATCTACTTTCGTATTTTTCAGATTCTTTCTCATAGTTTTATGGAGCCACAAAAAAGTGTATGGTCGCTGGATCTCTTTGCGTGCTCAGTGTGTGTGTCGGTATCGACAGAATCGACCGACCGATCGTTTAATCCGTCCCGTCGCCGGGTAACGATGTATCCGTGTCGATCCGGTCTCATCGCGAATTAAACCGTCTGAATATTCATGACTCATCGAAAATCAACGCCCCATCCGATCAGAGATTCTAATCGGCTCGCGGTCAGCTTCGCATTTTTACTGTTTTCCCGTTGTTATTTCGGTGTGCCATTACCGAAATTAACCCCCTCCAGACGAAAGGATTTAAAACGCTTCGTGATTCATCATGTTCACTCGACTCCATAATTAACCAGTAACGTATTTTACTTTTATAATTTGAAGCTGAATTCGTTGGTCCTTTAATTTTCCATTGAAATTGCAGTGAATTCGAAAGGAATTTCTCATTACTCCGCGCGAAAAAATGTTAAAAAAAGAGCCGTTTTTACTGCTAGCCAGTTAATAGTTGTTCCTTTAATTAAAACCCGCAACCCGTAACGAGACAATTGGTCCAATAAAAATCACATTGCGAATAACAGTGACGGAGTTCGGGCAGCTAGTTACCAGGGAAGGATTTCGACAATTAAATTTACGATTTATAACGATGACCCGCGTGACGATTTCTCGTTGCAACGGCCGGACATAACAGCCGCCAGTCGGAAAAATATTTCCCTGTTAATTAATCTCGATTCATTTAACCGGCGGCGACGTGCTTTTATTTTCGACCAAGTCAAACGGTCCCTCCGTTTTACATGCCGCTGGCTCGAGCCTCTGTTTGCCCGCTTTATGAAACCGTTCGATAAACAATCTTTTTATCCGACCGATCTTCCCAGCGGCCTTCCGTCCCGACGAAATAATGACCCTATGCAAACTCTGTTCCTGGAACCACCCTTATTTTTCACCCCTTACAACTCTGTAATCCTCGACATCGCCGCCGGTGAATGAAAATTCTGAATACGAGAATCTCGAATTCAACTTTCTTATCACTCGTCGAAAGTAAAGTTCGAAGTAATAATTATACGAATGACCGTATTAACTTTGCTCGTCAGGTTCAACTCATCGACTAACTCATGCGGTCTGAAAATAATTAAAAACTGTTGATACGTATAAAAATTCACATCCATCATCGACCACACCCTTTAAAGTCTGTAGGTACACATCAAGGGAACACGCAACATTCGATTTTTCTTCCCCGAGGAAGAAAGTTTCCCCGGCCCCGACTCGTTCAATAGACGACTTTTCCGTTCCCTGCTTCGTGCGGCGGAATATTATCCGTGAGCAAACTCGATTCACGGCGCCGGAATCACGCCACTGGAACTCCATTGCCCTTCTCCTTTTCCCCCATAGATCTATGCGTCCCGGTTTCATTATAAGGGCCCGTTAAGCTCTGCCGTAAGTACCAAAGCCGGAAATCCTTCTACTCTTTATCAGAACATTTCTTACGATCCTACAACTGTTCTCGTTAAATTCGTCTACGCGACCGTACGTCGATCCTTTTTTACCAGTCGTACCATGGAATTTATTTAATCACTGAAAATTTCGCATGAAGTAGCTCGTAAATCACGGCACAAGGAGTTGGTGCATAAACGAGACGCATGTTTCACGCGAGTTTGCATTTAATTTAAGGAGCGAGAGCCCCGTGAGGCTGGGCGAATGGGTGGAGGTGCGGGTGTCGAGGACCGGACGTTTGGCCTCGCTCGAGGTCGAGGACGACCCGGCGCAGGAGATCCTGGCGCCGGGAGCTTTCACGCAACTGTCCCTGCCGTTGAACCTCTACTTGGGAGGCGCTCCGTCCACCGACATGTACTCGCCGAAGATGAAAACGACCGCGAGCTTCGTGGGATGCATCCAGACGGTCATCCTTAATCGACGCGAGGTAATCGACCTTCGGGATCAGATCGTAACGCTCTTACGATAATTACAATTCAGATCTTTTTAATTAAACAACGTGCACGATAGAGGAGAGACGCGAGGATTGAATATAATAGGTCGTATTCGATAATTTGATTGAGTCGAGCGACCGAGAAAGGTAGCCGATGGAAGAAGACTGATCGGGCAAGCGGTAGAAAAAAGTTGAGTCAAACTAGTTAGTGAACGAGGTCGGTGCTAGTTCGGCAAGCGTGTATATAGTATGATCGATCTGACGAAGCGAGTAGTACACGCTCGTTCGCAAAATACAGTAGCCAAAGTCACGATCCGACGAGTAGTACGAGTCTATCACCAATAATTCATATCGTATTTGCAATCTTTGTCTCTCAACGAATTCATCGGAATTGAAGCGTACGACGTGAAAATGCAGTACAGATCTTCTCGAATCGGTCTAACGCCGATCGGCGCGTTTACTTCTTGAATCACGGGACTCTCATAGATCCGACCGTCGTTAATCGCTCGAAACGCGTCTAAGCGCGTTAATGGCTATTAACAAAGAGAATTACGTCGCACAGATCGGAATTCTCGCGGAGGCATTGGGCGGGGTGAACGTGGGCAACTGCGGACACGCGTGCGAGGCGAGGCCTTGCGGAGACGCGGAGTGCCGTCCGCTTCGAGACCGATTTACGTGTCGCTGTCGACCCGGAATGCCGCACCCGTGTCCGGCGCCAGACGACAACACGATTCTGGACAGCACGAACAAACCGAACGCTAGTGGCACGCGATACGAAAGGTCTGTGCCGAGCTTCTCTGGGAGCGAGAGCTATCTGCATTACAACGACGCTGACACGATGAAAAGGTATGCAAACGTCGATAAGCTCCGTTCATCGATTTAATCGACCAATAGTAGGAGAATTATTTTTAAACGCTCGAACGCGACTACGTCACACAACATAATATTTTAATCGAGAACAACGGAATCTCTTCAGCTTCACTTTAATCTCTCTTCAATCCCCCAAGAAGTGATCCCCCGTCCCCCTGTTCCATCCATCTCAACGCAAATCCGTTTGTTATACAGGATAATAAGCTACCGGGTGGACATCAATATGAGATTCCGCGCGAGCAGCAGCAGCGGGCTTCTGCTCTGGAGCGGACGGCAAGCGGACCCGCAAGAACAAAGAGACGAGAACGACGATTTCCTAGCTCTCGGCTTGGACCACGGTTATCTGACTCTGGCTTATAACCTGGGATCCGGCGAGGCCGTGCTACGGTACAATCTAACGAGACTGGACGATGATCTATGGCACCGGGTACGAGCGGTGAGGTAAGTTCGAGAACTTCCCTATCTAGCCTTCGAATCGATGAGCTTTTTAATTCGTTGAAAAAAGTTGGTAATCGAGTTACTCTTAGGAATTGAACTTCTTTCTTGTTCAGAAACGAACAGTGGGCGTCACTGGTCGTCGACAACGGAACCGGCGTCTCCGCCTCGTCGCCCGGCCAGCTCAGGCAGCTGAACACCGACACGGGCCTCTATGTCGGTGAGTAATTCTAACAAACGCCTAATCGCACTTACGAATTCTACGTATACTCTATTATTCCGATGATACACACGTACGTCACCATGAAATTCTCGACATCGAAGGTAGCGAGAGCCACGGTAGAAAGAACTTTGGTCGCGTTTACCTATTTGAATTATTACCTAAAATTACCAAGTGGGTCATAGACGAGATACAGGAGGATTCCCGGGAACTTTCGCTGAACCGTTAAACTCGTAAAGAAACAGGTTGATGCATTGCTGCACTCTCGGAAAATTTATGGAGCCGCGCTTCGGCTCGTCGAACACACCGTGTTTACCAGTCACGTTCCATCCGATTAACAGTGGAATATAAAACCCTCGGACTGTTCCATCGGCTTGCCAAATTCACGATCACATTGATACAAAATGAACTCGTCTTAAATTCATGTCTGAACGACTGCATCAGGGAAGCTCTCGTCGAAACGAAGTCTCGTTTGATCTGATTCCAGGTGGAGCACCGGACGTCGTGAGGACAACGGGTGGGAGATACGCGAAGGGTATCGTGGGCTGTATCAGTGACCTGGTCCTCGACTCGGACTTCTCCGTCGCGTTGTCGTCGCCTGGTCAGGCCACCAACACGCACTCGTGTATACCCTGAAAGAAGGTCCGTGCCGTCCAACATTAGATGGTCAGGCCCGCGGTACGGGCCTGCTCTTAGGATAATGGAAATTAATAACGAGATAACGGTCTGGCGAAGCCAGACGGACGTCGAGGTCGTTGCACAGCGTTCAAGGCGAACCGACGAGGAGGTGGTGTGCGTATGCCTTGAACGCTGATCACGTGAACGATTTATACGAGAACCGATCATCATTTTTGTACAGACTCATCAACGAGAGAACGAACAAGGAAAAAACGTCTGGCGAGAGAGAAACGTAAAAAAAAAGAAAGAGGTGAACGAAGGAGGGCTTGGTTGCGTGAGATCGAGTAACGGTAGAGCAGCTTATATACTGTACATATTAACGAAAGGATAATTCGGAGATCTGTTAGTCGCCTCATGATACGTATTTCCGTTCGGTGACAACTTCCTGGCTGCGTGCACTCGACGATTCACTCACGGTGAAAAAGCAGAAAACGAGGACACGCGAATCGAACGACGAGGTAGATTTCGTCAGAATCGATACGAATTCTGAGTTCCTGCAAGAATCGCCGTTCCCGTCGCGCGTCGCGTTTCGCGGAAGTTGTCACTCGAGGGGAACGTGTGCGTCTAGTTACGGCCGCGATTGTCTTCGGCCAGATCAAGAGCTCGTCTCGCGGCCTAATAAGATTAAAGAGAAAAAAGGAGATACGATAGAAGAAAGAGAACATGGAAGAGCGCAACCCCTTCGCGTCAATTTTTATTAACCTCTCCTGACCGGACGTCACGCGAGAACCTTCTCGATTGCGAGGCATTGTCAGTTTCGATCTCCCGACGACAAGGAACCATAGAGCGAACGAAATGTCAAGGCACCTTTAAATACGTCCAGCCAGTTTCACGTGACACCTCTCAGAATCTATACGTACGTTCTATCTAACTAAGGTTTCCCGCGATCTCTTTCCGTCGGCGGTACCCCACGCGACCGTCGAGTTTCGTGGCAACGCTCCGTTTACCGTCCGCGCAGCGACGGAATCTTAGATATACAGAGAGCAGAACGCTGTATCAATTATGAAAGGTACAAGAAGGACCAAAAGCAATGAACACCCTATGCGCGAATGCGAGTTTCTTGAAAATTGGAACGCACAGTGCACGAGGAACGTATTCAATAGTTACCATTCTTTCCATCGCTAGTACGCTCCGTTAAATCAGAGATCTCGCCGTCGAAATACGTTTAACATCGAACATCGGAATAGAACCGACGATGGAAAGCACAAATGCTTTCTTCGCACATGCCCGCTTTTTCAAGATCCTCGCCGGTTTCGCGTAGCGACGCACGCGATGTACGAAGGAGGATCGTGCACAGACGGAGGATCTCGCACTCGTATTTACGAGAATCACTATATGCTTCGTAAGGTACTTCCGCAGCTGGCAGTGTACGCTCCTCGACGATTTCCGCTTTAAAAAGCACCGAGCTGCACACGCCCTAACGATTGAATGTCTGTATAAATTGTAGGGAACTTAGTTACCAAGATGTCCCCGCATATTTTCTTAATCCGACAAGATTTCCAACTGAACGAACGGACCCGACGTTGACCCATTCGACGCCGCCAGTTTAAATCGCGAATTGAAATCGGGATCGATCCACTCGGAAATTTTGAACCATGTTTGCCGCGGTAAATCTTCAGAACGTCGTTTTTCTATCTCGGGTAACGAATTACGGTTCATCGATCCTACCGAACGATCCCGTATCCCCGAGCTGGTCTTAAAAAACCAGCAGACTCCCGTCGACCCTCGGTTTCATGTGATTCGATAGCGCGCGTGAAATGGTTTTCTAGATCGAACGTCGTTTTTACGAACGCGTAACGATATTCTCTTCACGAATTTTTGGTGATATGAAATTCCTTCCGATGAATGATTCACGGAAAGTGTCGTGTCGAGTGGGTCGGAAGTAAAAGAGCCGGTCGGAATCAATCATTCAGGTCAATACGTATACACGTCATATCTTTAAAAAACGAAGAACGCGGAAACGGAAGAAAAATGGTGGACAAGGGACAGATGGGTGTAACGGCACGTGCTTTGATTTCTCGGTTCTGCACGGGAATCGTTTAGACGAAATAAAATGAAACCGGAACACATCATAAAAGCAATCGGCTGTAGTCAATTTTGTATGAATTAAATGTTATTTTCTTGAAATTATATAAATAACGGTGGAGGCGGTGGGTGGACGCGATGAGATATCAAAGATGAATGGTAGCAACGTAGAAGAAGTATAATATTTAATAATAAACGATTATTCATGAAGTCTAGCGATGTAAAGTGACGCACGCGGGTCGAAACAAATATTTCAGCCCGCATCTATCGAGGATACACCCTTTCTTTTCTACACGCTTCCTACTTGCCGACCCTCGCGCAATGTTCACCGCGGAACAGAAGCTGGGAACCATGCCAGAACGTTTTTCTTCGAAAATTGAATAATGCCCGAGGGTCGGGTGTTCCTGGTTCTCTTTTTTTGTCCCACCTTGAAATGCTCTGCACAATTTTTAAAAACGTCAGTGTGTGTGTGTGTGTGTCTAACAGTGAAGTCCGAGAAACATTGTATAAACTTCCTTCTGTACAAAATGACCCGCGACACCAAGTCGACTTTCTCTCGATGCGTAGAAACCGCGATCGCGTTTCAGTTTTCGTTCCCCATCGTGCGTTCACGCTTGGGAACAAGGTTCCTGGACAATTTGCACACGGCCCAAGCGTAACTCGGATTTTTATTTCACCGTTCGAGCATCACGCGCTCTGGGATTGATTTTGTTTATTGGAAGCCAGTCGAACTCCTGTTCTGCGTTTACTTTCGTTCAAACAACGTTTCGATCGACACGTAGAATCCTTACACGAAATGTTTTTATTTTGTTTCTACGACGATGCATCGTGAGACGACCAGAGGAACGATCGCGCGAGTCAACAGGTCGTACAAAATGCTTGAGGATTTAAACGTAAGGCCGAAGTGAAAACGTCGTATTCACGTCGTACCGAAATTCGAAAGAAAGAAATAGGAAATCGCTGGATATCACACTTGAAACAAATAGCGAGATAAGAAGAGGAAAGGACGCTATTATTAAAAACAGAACAAAAAAAACTATCATATACATATTAATATATAATAGATATTATATTATTACTAAATATTATATTAATATATGATGCTATATATTAAATATTTCTATTATGTCCGTCTGCAAAGTCTATTAGAAGAGTCTATCCTGTCAACCTATTCTTGCGACCCATGTGAATCTCCTTGAATATATATGTATATACATATACGTAAGCGTGTGTATGCATGTATGTATGCATATGGAATGTCGGAAATGATTTTTTCATACGTCGACGTTGCAAGCGAAAATGCGAAACGAAGGAAAGGAGAGAGAGAGAGAGAGAGAAGCGTTGAGCACACGTCGCGAACGCAACGTTTGATGTCAGAAAGAAAAGATTCTATCGCTCTCTCACTTCGGATATGAAATTTTACTATCGGTGTGGATCAGGTTTGACGACGATCGATTATGCGAAGGAGCTTATCGAATCTGAAGGTATCACGCCATTGCGCACGGTGGACACATCGTTGAATCGTTTAGTTGGAATCGTGCTATCGGAATATAAATGCGTACGCTTAGGTTTAAAACATTTTTCTATCGTCGTATTTTCTCATACGAAACGAGAAAGGGACACCTCGTCCCTCGGAGCCATTGCCGGTGCATAAGAATTGCCCTCAACAAACATATCCCTCATAATTAAGCGACTAACTTGTAACGATTCATGTTACGCGAGCCTTCTCATCGACAGTTTTCGTTGATTACGTTTTTAATCGACTGGAGTAAGCAGATTTTTATCGCAGCGAATTGACAAAAGGGAGGACCATGGTTTTAACGGAGATTGAACGAGCGCACCGCGTTGTCACCGCTTGTTTTACCGAGTCGATCCGCTGACGAAGAACCCGTTTCTGTACGATTAAGGCCCTCGAGAACGATACAAAACACGATTCTAAGTTGTAAAACCGTTTGTTACGTCTAGTGCCGCGCGATGCAATAATTTTAACGAATTGTGTATGTATATGTTTGGAACACGCAGTGGTATATAAGTTCATATGAGCAAATGTGTGTGTCTCAGCCCATGTTGTCGAAGCATCAATAAAAAAGAGATTTTGTAAAACGGAAACTTATTCACCTGTTCTCTCGGCCGTCTGTACGGTGGGATCAAACCACTGATCCCTATGCGATGCTGGATAAATAGTGGATGAATTAGATGTCCTGAACTTTGATCCTCTTCGTTTCTTGAATATGTGCTTCTTCTTTCCTAACTTATGTTAGACGTAACCACTTTTTGTTCTTAACTAAAACAAAAGTGACAAACGTTAAAAGCAAGTGCCCGGTGAGCGGAAGTGGACGTATCGCTCACGTGATCGAACTGATCGAAGTCACGTGGCTCCCCTTGGTAGCCACCAGTGGCCACCGCGCAGAAATTCACAACACCTCACGCTCTGAGAAAAATATATATATTTCAGCTTCAGCTGAACGGATTAAAATGAAACAACACTTAAATTAACCCTAGAGCTCCCGAAAATTTGGATAAACCCCATAAATGAAAATTAGAATGAACGTGCCAATAAATAATCGTTTACAGTTTTGATAATAAATTTTCCCTCCACTCTCGATAAGACTATCGCGCACCCGGCGCATCTGACTCGACGCATGGACGAAACATTTTGAAGAGGAATGACTTTAGAATATTGTAAAAAATAAAATTTATATTCCTGAAATCTGTGACTGATATGAATGGCGTTTCATTAAACTTACTGCAGTAAAAGTGTAAATTAGGTTTTAATTAATGCCAGTGATTTCGCGTGACAGTTTTCTTTGTACAGACTCGATAAAATATTTTAAATAACGATTTTATCTTTTTTTAAATAGTCTATTCGTGTGTCTGGCAGTTTTGGCTTTAATTGAAATCTCTGAACATTTGAATTTCATCGAAATCTGTGCAGTAGAACTTGATAATTTTCTTCGTGTTGACCAGAGTGACAGGTTATACTCTCTGATACTACTGCCTGTTATGCACTTCACTGTGCGCCTACACCTGACACAAAAGATAAAGTGAACATTCGTGCATCGAATTCGATCGCATAAATCGAACGATCCAGCATGAAGACGGTGTGCGCTGCGAGGATTTGTAAATATTCTTCGGAAATCGAAGATTCGACAGACGTAACATTTATCAACTTCCCGAACGATGACAGGTCAGTGTAAATCGAGTTACACGTTGAACATTGATTAAAATAATGTATGAATGTCTACGTAGTTCTTCATTTTTACAGCTCGAAGATCTGGGCGCATCATTGCGGTAGGGAAGATCTATTAATGAAATCGAACGAGGAGCTGCATTCAAATTATCACGTATGTTCGCATCACATAGAGGATCGTTATTACGTAAGTAAAACTGACCCAGTGATAATAGACCAGAACGCAATTCCAACTTTGTTCCAATCTAATTCGATCCCTGGGAAGAGAACAAGAAGTGTCTTCGACAGAGACGAACAGATAGAATCAGCTGAGAACGTTGTACTCTCGTACTGCGATATGGACATCGAAATCGATCAGTATCGTGATATCAGTATGAAGTTCTCGGATTTGTGTAGAATCTGTGGAGAATCGAGCTCAGACAGCATAGAAATATTTTCACCTAAGGGAATGAAACTGAAGCTGAAAGAAAAGATCAATCTGCATCTCCCAATCAAGGTTGACATGGAGGATTTAATGCCATTGAAATTATGTCTGAACTGTTACAACAAATTGGAAATCGTTCATTCACTGGTCGTGGCTTCTTTAAAAACAGACATGAGATTGAAAAGATTCATGAACATTAACGAAGAGGTAAGAGTTTGAATGAGTCAAGTTCAATCTCGTAGTAGTACTGAATGCTAGCAACATAAATCCTTCTTCTGATTTACAGTTAAACTACGACCACAGATACAGTGGAATAGCTAAAAAGTATTTCATGGAGATAACCGAAGAGATGTGTATGAGAGAAGCCTCTGACGTTACATCAGTACAACTGTCTTCTGACAAAGTCGAAGGGATTATGAGTCAAGAAATCAGCTTTACGAACGATCTCAGGAGAGAAGGGCAGCCCAATTTGAACGAGTTGCTGGAATCGCAAGACGAGGGAAATGAAACGGAAAGTTATCCGGAGAACGAAGCAACGATGTCCAATGAAATTCATCCCATTCGTTGCGATGATACGTTCAAGAGGCGAGAGACGTTCGAAGATCACGAAATATCATTCACGGAGGAAGAGGCGCAGAAGAAAGAGAAGACCGAGAACCGTGCGAGTACGAGAGAATCGAGCGATGTAAAATTTGTTGAACATAAAATTTCTTGTAAACTCCACCAGGACGAACAATATGAGATTTGTAATGTAGCGAGAGACTCGTGTAAGATTTATAAAGATGCGTACGACGCGAATAACATTGTACTAATGGAAACGAATAAAAGGTGTGGCCACTGTGGTTCGCTTTATAGTACCAAAAAAGAATTGTTGAATCATATTTCGAAATACCACGACGGTCGACTCCTGTTCAAATGCATCGATTGCGATCGAAGCTTCGAGAAATGGTCTAGCCTGGACGTGCACGAAGCCACTCACAGAGTGGACAAACCCTACCTATGCGATTTATGCGGGAAAAGTTTCAAACATTCGAACAATCTGAGAGGCCATAAGAGGACGCACCTAGACGATTCGCAGAAGAAACGACACGTTTGCGACGTTTGCGGGAACGCGTTTCGATCTAGGTAGCTGAACTTCTGAACACCATACAATTCTAAATTATTGAAATATTCGATTAGATAGTTTCGGGATAATTTAGAATCATCTTTGATTCAGATTTCACTTGCGGGAACACATGAACCAGCACGACGGCACTAAGCCTTACTCTTGCGAAAAATGCAGTAAAGCGTTCTGCAAAAGGATACAACTGAGACAGCATAAACTGTCTCACGGTCTGAATCACCACGTCTGCCCGATATGCGGCGCGGCTTTCAATCGCAAGGGGAACATGAACACGCATCTAAAACGACACAACAGTGATGGTACATACGCGTGCAGCGTAAGTATCCCGTAATCGACGACGTTCGACGCTGATCGCAATTATACTTTAATCATTTTCGTGTCAGGTATGTACGCGCAGATGTAAGTCTATGAGCGAATTGAAGTTACACCGGAAAGAGCACACGCAGCAAGATATAATAGAGAGCATCCGAAGAAAATCCGCGGACAAAATTGTGTGGCAGTGCGAGAGCTGCGAGCGAGTATTTCCAACGCGATCTCTCTTGATGAATCACAAGCGCACGCACGAGGGGAACAGGACGGGTGTCGAGTGCGACGTTTGCGGCAAGAAACTGGGTAGCAAAAGTTCACTGACTTATCACAAAAGGTCCGTACATTCGAAGGAACGGCCGCACGTCTGTCAATACTGCGGCGAGTCCGTTGTCTCGAGGGAGGCGAGGCTCCTCCACGAAAGGATCCACACTGGAGAACGTCCCTACGTTTGCGGGGTGTGCAATATGGAGTACAAATGCTCGAGCAATCTGAGCCAACACATGAAGACGCACACGGGCGTCAAACCGTACAAATGCGAGCGATGCGAGAAGAGTTTCACTCGCAGAGGCGCGTTACACGTACACGAGCGGGTTCACACCGGGGTGAAACCGTTCGTCTGCGGGACTTGCGGTAGAAGCTTTTCGCAGAAGAGCGATATGATCAAGCATGGCAGAACGCATGAAGCGAAATGGTTGCGTTGCGAACGATGCGGCGAGGTCTTCGTTAAGAAGAAAGAGATCCTGAAACATGTCGCTTCACACGAACAGAACGATCCTGTGATGCTGGAGCTGGCACGTGTGGAGGTGTCACGAATACCGGCTTATAACGTTCATTCAATGCCTCGTCGATTTCAATAAATTTATATACGAAATAAATTGTTAGGATCTCGGAAAAAGAATCTGTTTCCCTGAACGTAAGATCAAACGACGAAATATTCTATTTTTGTAATTGATAAAAAACACATTTTTATTGCTCCCGTTGTTATTTTCTTCCAACCTCTTCACTTTAAGATTGAGATCGAATTCATATCATAAATAAAATGTAACAACCAAGTTATGAACACACTTAATGCATAACCGGTTTTAAAGTTGAAGTTATAAATCGCAATTTCCATTAATTCACACGATTAATATGCTACAGAATATCGATTATATGAAAAAGAAGGCATCAATGTTAATGAGACATTGAATTGTTAAATAGAAGTAAAAGCCACCGAAATTCGTACGTTGAAATTAATAAGTTCGATTTATACAATTAAAATTGCAAATGGAACGCAACAATATTTCGTATGAATGCTTTATATAAAAGGAGCGAGTGTCGAAGCCTAGCATTTTGCTAGCGTCGATCCTAGACACCGTAGGTGGATCAGAGAAATTGATTTTGCCGAAGGGAGGAAGTATAGGTAAAAGTTGCTACCAAGGCCGAAGTGATATTCTAACAATGAATATGACGAGCGATTCGAAAAAGAGCGATGGTCAGATACGAAATTTCTACGCCGGGAAACACGTATTTCTCACGGGGTGCACCGGTTTCTACGGCAGCCTCATTTTGGAGAAGCTCCTGAGGACGTGCACCGAAATTGGCAACGTTTACATTATGACCAGAGAGAAGAAGAATTTGTCTATACAAGAACGAACGGAGGAGTTTTTCAAAGACAAAGTAAGTAATAAACGTTTTCTCTCTCAAACGTTTTCGCAGAGATGAAATTAATCAATGACATAATCCCAAAAGTCTTTTTTTATAACGTGGCTAAAAAAGACCATTTTTGGCGCCCGTAAAGTGGACCGAAAGTAGAGTTTTCCTGCCCTATATAAAAACAAATTAGAATCAGTGTGTATGTACATCTATTTTACTTAAACGTTTCAAAAAATACTCTGATTTGTTCCATCTCAGAAGCGATTCACAAACGTCTACTCGGTTCATCAATGAGCACCCAAATATCGAGCTTTTTTGTGTATCGAATTGTTTTTAAATGCACTCTCACTTATGTAGCACTGATATTCATTGTCTTTGCGATTTCCTCTGCCGTCAAATGTCGATCATTTTCAATTAGCGCTTTGATTTCATCGTCGTCGATCTTGGATGGCCGCCCGAAGCGAGGTGCATCTTCAAGCTCAAAAAATTTCCAGAACGGAAGCGAGCAAACCATTTCCGGCATACTGATTTACTTAAAGAATTGTCTCCGTATACAGCACATATCTCACGTTTGGCTTCTGCCGCCATTAATCCTTTTTTGTATAAAAAAAGTAAAATATGCCGAAAATGCACTTTATTTTTTTCCATTTTGAAACACGAATTACGTCAATAAAACACGTTCAATTTTAATGTAATATGCTTCTTAATTTCAAGGAATATCATACCTATCCAAACAATGTTGAAGCAGGCAACAA
>NW_017142677.1:182963-185038 GCF_001652005.2 Ceratina calcarata
GATCTGTACAAATCCGACTTGGGCCTCTCGACGGAGGATCGTCAGCGTTTGGTGAACAACGTGAACATAATTATTCACAACGCGTCGGTGGTGTACTTCGAGGCGAAGGTGTCTCTTATTTTGCGAACCAACGTGCTCGGAACGCAGAAGATGCTCGAACTAGCGGCTGAATGCCCGAGCTTGAACGCGTTCGTGTACGTGTCGACCGCATACTCTCATCATTACACAAATCCGATCGAAGAAAAATTTTACGCACCCCCGGGCGATTTAAAGATGGTCGAGGACATCATACGAGCCGACGAGGAGAACGCTGCCGGACTTTCGAAGGAAGCGCTTAACGATATAGTAGGGAAATGGTTGAACCAGTACGCGTTCAGCAAAGCCGTCGCGGAGGGTATAGTCGAAGACTTTGCTAGGCGAAGATCGCTCCCGTGCTTGATCTACAGGCCTTCTATAAGTACGGGTTCATCATGAACTTTTAAAACAGCTCATAATCATCTCGTATCATTATTACACATTTGCACGTTCAGGTATTGTCCCTGTATAAGTACAGGTAACCCTCCTATAACACGGTAGATAGGTTCCTAGAAAATGCCGTGATTTAAATATTCGCACTCCCACGAAGTTCGTATCAAATGGAGAACTCGGCAAACTATATTCTCGATCCACTTTGTACACGACGAAAAATGGTCTTCTTTATGCCCATTTTATAAAAAAATAAGGTGTGCGACATCGGGCGAATGGACCTTTCCAGACTCGGATGATGATCCAGAGCCTCTGGCGCCCGAGATTGCCACTCGTGCTCAAACATCAACCTCGTCCGGAAAGACCCATTTTCGGCCCTTAGTGCGCAATATACTATTGTCGTCCCGTCTATCTGATATCGGGTACGAACGTTTTAAAACAATTACTATACCTCCCTTCACTGCGGAGATGGGTTCACACCCTTCTTAAAATATACAGATTTATGCTCCATCCCTGTATTCCTATATCCATAAAAAAATTCAGCCACTTAGCTAAAAGTGTTGATTTTAGAACTTTTTATTCCTATTAGGGCGATAAATTAATCCGATACCTAATTGCTTCATTTTGTAATAAATTATTCTTCGATCTAACATCCACTGTCACTGTCTTAACAATGTCTCGGGAAAAGCGAGAGCATTAGGTATTAATTATAGAAATAAATTGGAATGCGTGTTCGTAATACTTTTATAATCCATTTATTGCGATATCAATAACAGAGATTAGAATTAACTACAAATTATCTTAAAAAGGAAGAAAAAGACAACCATGGAGATAATAGTAACCGTGATGTAGTGAAGAATTTTCAATTTTCGATACCTCTTCTTCGCATACGGAAGTGAGTCCATCGTATCGTTTATGGAGTACCGGAGGCATTCTATCCCTGCGAAGGTTGCATCATGCCAGTCTAACTGTTTCATGTCAAATAAAAATTCCTCTTCATCGGTAGTATTCAAACGATTTATCACGGTCTTCAGTTTATCCGTTTTTATGATCCAAGATGTACTTATGAAGTAATGCAGTATAAAAACCTGCTTGGTCGCCTTGTATGCAAGTTTCAACGCCCTGTGCAAAAAAATACACAGTCGTTAATCACGGCTAATAGCTGTCTCTATATTTATTAAGAAACTTACATTGGCTTCTTTCGCTGAATCATTAGAACCATATCAGCAATAATTGCAGGGAATACGTGGAGAAACACGTGAAGCAGAAGAAAGAGATAAATATTCGGAATATCTGATTTTCGTCAGTATTTAATAAGAAGGATTTGAATGAACCCCTTTCTTGGTCGCGAAGGCGACGCGTTTTATGGGATGAGAGGATCCCGTTGAATGCTCGGAACCAGGTTCCGTCGGAGTTTCCCGTGCAGGGAAACGTCCAGACGTTCAGAACGTCTGTTTGGGAAGACAGAATCCCTGATCGCGAGTGTGATCCGATTTGTGGGAAGACAGAGTTCCCCTGTGGTGGATGCGGCGTAAGAATGTTTCGCGATCACAACACTTCACGGTAGATCGATATATTAATATAAAACAAAACGACACTACTGCGTTACT
>NW_017142677.1:185056-185461 GCF_001652005.2 Ceratina calcarata
ACCTCAAGTGTATAATTATGCATCCTCTGACTGGAATCCGCTACACATGTATGATCACTCTTACACCTTCTTCCATGCTGTTGAAGAACACCCATTGACCAAGATGGTCTGGTACCCGTTCGTCTTATATATTCCGAATATTTATCTCTTTCTTCTGCTTCACGTGTTTTTTCACGTATTCCCTGCAATTATTGCTGATATGGTTCTAATGATTCAGCGAAAGAAGCCAATGTAAGTTTCTTAATAAATATAGAAACAGCTATTAGCCGTGATTAACGACTGTGCATTTTTTCGCACAGGGCGTTAAAACTTATATACAAGGGGACCAAGCAGGTTCGGATACTGCATTACTTCATAAATACATCTTGGATCATAAAAACGGATAAACTGAAGACCGTGATAAAT
>NW_017142677.1:185554-188437 GCF_001652005.2 Ceratina calcarata
ATATACAGTTTTCATGAAAAGAAAGCAGGCGAAACTCGATAAAAATTAATTAATAAGTAGCTTAAACATGTAATTCTTGAAAATAATACGTGACCATATTCAATACATTTATGTCGCATTATTATTTAAAGAATCCGCAATCGGCGCGATAAGGTAGAATGTCAATGTTATCCACAAAATTAAACAAAAATATGGATTTACGGGACTACACTTTTCGTCTTTATATGAGAAGATTTTTCAGTCAGGAGGTACCTCTTTAGAAAGAGGAAAGTTAAATTTGGTGTGCTGTGGTCACGATTTAGTCAAAATATGATGACATTCAGTAATATAAGCAGTACAACATAGATGGAAAAATCGTATTTACAATGTCACCCTTTATAAGCAAATTTATACCTAAAAGAGATCGTTCTGAATGAGATCAAGACCAAGATTTAACTTTCGTCTTTTTATGGAGGTACCTGACGACTCAAAAATTTTGCATACCCATATCCCATTGTTGCTTGGTTATCGATAGAACAGAGCAAAAAACGTTAATATTTTACCGACAAACGTTAGAGAAGTCATGTGACTATCCTAATCGCTTAATCTTGAATATACGTGTATTCAATATCAGTGGAATGCTAGATTCATAAAAATGTAGGTCATTCGCACTTGGTTTGACCAGAGATTAGATTTAACTACAGATTTGGATTTGTAATAGAGAGGTAATCCCGACAATCTTTAAATGTACGTTTGCGGGAAGAGGACTTATTCTGGCCTATTTTTCTCCACAAATAATAGTTAAAACAGAGATGGGACAGAAATATTATGTAACAACTTAACGACAGCAATTTTCTCTGCCTGTAGAGAGTGTCTCAACGAAATGTATACATAGTTATTAAATAGTATCCGTAGATTCTATTACATTTTGAAAATGAAATGTATTTTAATTAACACCGACTTTGTGATTATTTAAAGTGTGTACGCATTTTTTTAGACATCCTGTCTATATAAGCTCTGGGATTTAGACTGGAATCAGAGATCATTAGAACGATTGCCAGTAAGTCCGATCTTTGATAGAATGAGATAGATTTTTGATAACCATAAACTACCGCCTCTAACGGCAAATGTCTGAATCGTACTCATATTTTGAGGGGAGTAATGATATTATGGTTGCAAGAGTGCGCGCAATTTACTTCCTTCGAAAAGTATATGCGCTCTGACTCTCACTACTATTACTTGGATATTGAATATGGATACGGTTCGTTCGGAGGTTCATCGTTAGAGACGGTAGTTTATTATGGCTCAAAAATCTGATCGTACTAGATCAAGCTCATTGGTAATCTTCCTACTCATCTTTGCTAGAATTTAGGCTGGAATTTATAGTCATTTACCGGTTTTCGGTAAGTCAGTTCTCATTTCCTAACTGCTCATTGCATATCTAAATTGTTTTAAATGATTTACTTGAAGATATTATTATATTATCATGTCTTCAATCATTGTGGATTTTTGGGCCAGATTCACTTTTCAATAAAACTTTAAAAAGTATTAATTAATAACAAAATCTGAAGCATTTAAGAATATCGATTTTCATCAATCTTGTATCACGATAGACATATATAGATATGTAACAATGCAACAAACAGGACTGAGAACTAATTCTAGATAGTAACCTAATGAAGTATTTACACTACGATTTCCGTCCGTATACCCGCGGAGACTTTTTAGAGAATTTCGTCGATGCCGATTTTTCAGCCACTAAAACGCAGGTAATCCAAGCGGTTAAGATTATGGATCAAATCCCCTACTGTCATAGGTAGCTAAAAAAATCTCCGCGGAAATTTTAATGTGGATGTTTTTAATTTTATGTGGATGAAAAATTTCCTACGGAGAAATTCCTATGGAGATATCATCGGAAATGCGCAGTGTTGGATGACTAACTCGTAACTAAATCAGTATTGATATAGTCTTACTCAGCAACAAATAACTCTAAACATTCAAAACGTAGATAATGAACTTTACTTAACGATAAACGACCCTAAAACTATCCAAAAACATCCTTACTAATCCTATCCCAAACATCCCCACTCCTACCCTGCTTTGACCATTAGCCCAATTACTCATATTATATTATACTTAATACTTCATGTTTTGATTAGTTTGAATTGATATATGAATGTTGAAATTCGAGGTTTCGAAATTTTTTAACTACGTGCGACAGCTGGGGCTCTGACCCGAAATCGTAGTGTGAATGTTCCCTAAGAATGTTGACTAATACAAATTATACGACTCGGTCAGTGATGTCTCACTGGACTCGATAGAATGCTAAATAGGTTGAACCTTTTCATCTCTGGTTGAACGAACCGAGGTCTGTATATGGGTTTTAGGAATTCGCCAGACTTCGTAGTTTACTCTAAATCGTAATTATATGTAAATGTATGTAGCTCAAGTAGTAAAGGTTTTTGCGAAATGTTTATTGATCTTCGTATAGGAAACAGAAGCCTCTATTGTATCATCGAGCAGAACTGAATAAGAAAATGAATTAAAAGTGAAGTAAAAAAATTGAAGTAAAAACAGTAAATATTTTGGTCAACACCATTAATCAGTATATTCCTCTTTACCTTTACATAGCACGTAGCAGACACAGGCGGATTAAGATAAGCGGACTAAGCGATCGCGTGGGGCCCTGGGTAGCCAAAGGGCCCCGGAGGAGCCCGAAGATCATCATCAATCATCATAAAAATATCTTAACTTAAAGATTTTAGAAATAACCGAAAAGGTTCAAACAACGCTCCTTAAAATAATCAAACAAATCTAAAAAGAAAATGTTAAATTTATGGCCTTTAATTTGTACTCTTCAACTATTTATTTCAGTACATGTTTGATAGTAACGCAAAGTAGAAC
>NW_017142677.1:189622-194078 GCF_001652005.2 Ceratina calcarata
ATATCTTACTTTCAATAATGCATTACGAGAACGTAAACGCGTACTTTGGGCATTTGTATCTGTTTTTTTTTTTTTTTACAGTACAACACAAATTTAATGCATTTGCAAAGATACGACGCACAGTGGTTCGAAACTGCCTTTTGGTGGAAAAAATTCGGTAACGTCAATGTGTTTAACTAAAATTTTACAAAAGTTGGTATTCCTAAGTTTTTGGGGTCGCTAATTTCAAATCTGAAGTAAAAATTTGCATTGGAATAGCGAGAAATTAAAAAATATTTTGTTTGCAATAATACTCTTTTGTGAACAAAATAGTTTGATAACATAAGTGAAGCACTCAGTTATCAGTGACTCAGGAAATGTACGCTCTAATTAAACGTTATTTCAATGACTATAAACGTTCTTTCAAATTATGTTTTAGGGATATAAATGAAGTTTCCATTAACTATATTTATGTTATAAGTCATTCATTAGGAGCATAATACAACAATATAGCATTTTTATTAAATTTTTCAGATAGTCCCTGTAGTCGCCTTCGTTTGTAGTCGCATTTTTAAGTCAAAATCGTAGGCTTCCTACTTCTTAACTTTTATGCTATGATATTCCAACAAATAATCGATATTTATAAAAAGAATTTATACATCTTGGGTCTTGACATTCTACTATGAAATTGTAATGAAGAACTCTAAAAACTAACTATTCGATGATTTTTTTCCACTGCTGAACTACTGTGCGACTCGAACGAGGCAATTTACTAAATCGTAGTGTATGTATAGTATCGACCGATTTTTCTGCATTGTCATCCGTTCATTACGTCATTTGCACAATCTGAAGTATACACGATTACCATTACACGATTAATAACACTATCGTTAAACTAAACATTGCATGGGTTGCATATCGGGAACGATGTTGAAAAAGTTTATTTATTCCACTTAAAGAATATCATGGTTACAACAGGAAAACCGCGTGACGTCATCTGTGATATGTTTCATAAGTGACACAACTGCTGGTTGATTAAAGTGTCTCGTCAATTTCTTAAAATAGCGATATAGTAAATACTCCGATTTCCGTCGGTGCCGCAATTTCTACTTAAGATGATTGCACACACAATTATAGAAATAGAAAGGCGAATACAGAATTAAGAAGAATCATAGATTAAATATATTTTCACAGTCCGAGGATAATAGAGACTGGCGTCAACGGTATGTGCATTAATCGATTTCTCGTAGAATGGTGACCCACATGTTCCCTGTTATTTCGTAGCCAAGGTCACGCGAACACGAAAGTATTTCTACGAAGGACATAATCACGCGCTGTATCATCGAACGAAACTACGATACAAATCTACAAAAAATATACTTTCCATTCATTCGCATTGATTTCGCGTTTAAGCGAGCTTTACGCGTGAAATGTTACGAATGTTAAGTAAAAATTGTTCTAAAGAGCAATACCTAAACGCGAAGTCCGCTTAATATCTTATCGCCTGTAAAACAAAAAACGGTAGACGCTCGGCAATCGGAGAATCGTAGAGTAGCGAGGAAGGTGTATCGAGAAGGACGGAAAACGAGTTTATGCTTTCGGTGTATACACGTACACACATAATAACGAACATCCTTTGCAATCACGTGTCCTTCCTCATTGCGCAATAAGATGTCATGTACACGGCGTTATAGTACGTACGTACGTATGTAAATAAAGCTTGTATGAATTAAGCGTTCGCGCACGTTCGCAAGATTGTTTGTCGAATCGCTAGTAAAATGCAAGCTGACACGCGAGCAGCGCAACCCGGTTTCGGCGTAATCCACAGCCAAGTGTGACGCTACCCTAAAGAACTCCGAAGCATGAGGAAGAAAGAGAAAGGGAACGCGAAGGCGCGATCATGTAAGAGCGAGGAAGAGGACTACCGAGAATTCCGGATTCCGACGACAGCGCTGGTCTCAGTCTCATAGTCTCATAGTCTCAGTTGACTCAGTCGTTAACGATACGCTGCTACGATTGGATCGACGCAGCTGCTCGCCCTTAAACGAGGAAACTACTTCCCAGAAAAAACAGAAAAATGGTTGTTGAAATTAAGAGTGCGGTGAGTAGACGAATACATAATTGTACTAACTGCGAAACGATTGCAGATTCGTAACGTTCGATGAACGTGACGCGCGTGAACAATTTGCCTGCACGCGTTGAATAATCTATACTCATTAAGCGCGACAGTAGAAACCGCCGAAATTAGACACGGACACGTTCAGATCCACTGAATTTTTCTCACAATCTCGCCTCTAAACCAGTTAACCTTGGAACGATCGATTTTAGCTTGCACAATGTTAACTGGCAGGAAAGTTTCCTCAACATAACGAGCCGAAAAGGTTTCCACTCGAACGTGCGTAGAGTGGTTGAAATCATGAACCGACCGAATACCGAATGCCGTCCCGGCGTTCGATTTTGTCTGCATTATAGCGGCAACGAATTTCGAGCTATACAGCGTTACATCAACGATAAACAATTTCAATTACTACACAAACGTGCGACAGTAGAATGATTTTATATATCTAAGCGTTTCCATGATAGATGAGCTTCTAAGTATGTACGAGCGGGATAATTTAACCCATTCATTGATTTTAAATCGTATGATCGATCGCCAAGTTATCTCGAAGAGTTTCCTTTAGAAAAATAGATGACTTCATATTTTTTTTATTCATTTTAGTTGAGTTCCTCAAATTCGAATTAAAGACCACATATTTATTAATCTACATATTTTCGATTATATTGTAACCTGATAAGTATATTATTTGTTACATAAATATTATTTATTAAGTATATGTATGTATTTCGGAGATCAGGATTAACGAAATCAGTGTATGACTGGCATTATAGCTCTTATCGTATTTAATCATTTTTAACTTATCAGCTGTGATAGTGTACATTATATAGTATGCCCAGCTACTAGGAACGTTTACGCAATGTATAAGTGTTATTTATGAAACGTGTTTATATATACAGGATGACTTGAAGGTACAGCTGGACGGTGCTGGAGACAAATTAGTTGTAATCGACTTCTTTGCTACGTGGTGCGGCCCATGTAAAATGATCGCACCCAAAATGGAAGGATTATCGAAGGTGAGATAAGTTATTTTGTTACGCAAGATCATTTGAACGTAGATTTGTAACGAGTATTATTTTTAACAGGAAATAACAGACGTAATTTTCCTGAAAGTTGATGTAGATGTATGCGAAGATTTAGCTGGCGAATACGAAATCACCAGCATGCCCACCTTCATCTTCATCAAGAATGGCAAAGTGGTATGTATCAGATCTAAACGTTTAATAACAGAAATATTGAGGGATTGAGAATTAATTGATATTTAAAATGAAACTCGCTTGTTTCAGCTGGAGACGTTCTCTGGTGCTAATTTCGATAAACTTAAAAGTACAATTCAAAAGCACAAATGAATAAGTAACTGTACGAATAAGTATATTTTTCAACAGAATTGTCCTTAATTAGCACTAATCATCAGAGATAATTAAAAACAGCTTTGTAATCAATCATAAAATGATATTGCAAGTTCCAAAGCGAATGCAAACGTAGGTGAAGACTTTTTTGATAACACATTGTCAGTTTTGTTATACATATTTTGTTGCAAAATAAAATGTAATCAGCTTATAAAAATAAACGTGTAATATACTTATTTTTACTTTACTGTTTGTAATAATGTAAAAGTAATGTATTTACACTTATATTCAAACTAAATTTATTTACACAGTTTCATCACGTTAGTATATTACGTCGATTATGTACCTATCCATGGACAAGCCTCTGGTTGTTGTATTTTTATTAATAACGAATATGCACCAGTATCAGACTCAAGTTAAGGTGAATACCAGATTTTCTCGTCATCCTCCAGACTGCTGTTATTTTTGTTATTTTTCTTATACCTTGCAAACTTGCATTTTTTAAGAAATTAAAAGAACTATCGGAGCTACAGAACTTACTATTTATAATAATGTAAAGGCAATTGATTTATATTTGTTGTATTAAAATTAAATTTATGTACACAATTTCATATAGACAGTACATTATTTGGAATTATGTTACCTCTATTATGCACCTATCGATAATGTGGTCTCTGGTTGTTTTTGTATTTTTACTAACAAGGAACACGCACCAGTACCAGACTTGCAAGGCTGGCCCAACATTAGCCGACTAGATGGAGATACTAAATTGTCTCGCCTTCCTGTAGATTAGAAACATGTTTGAAATACAATCAAAAAAATTATAGCATGAAATTTGTGTGGAAAATTGATCGAGTTTAAAAGATGCAACTAAGAGATTGTTGTAGAACAACGACTTCTCTCCTAAATTAAAACTTAAAGTATTATCCAGAGATTTTTAATTTGATACACCTCTACGATAATGCTTAAAAATAAGCGCATATTTGAAATTTAAATTTCGACAGTTCGAGCA
>NW_017142677.1:194211-201479 GCF_001652005.2 Ceratina calcarata
TTTGGAATTATGTTACCTCTATTATGCACCTATCGATAATGTGGTCTCTGGTTGTTTTTGTATTTTTACTAACAAGGAACACGCACCAGTACCAGACTTGCAAGGCTGGCCCAACATTAGCCGACTAGATGGAGATACTAAATTGTCTCGCCTTCCTGTAGATTAGAAACATGTTTGAAATACAATCAAAAAAATTATAGCATGAAATTTGTGTGGAAAATTGATCGAGTTTAAAAGATGCAACTAAGAGATTGTTGTAGAACAACGACTTCTCTCCTAAATTAAAACTTAAAGTATTATCCAGAGATTTTTAATTTGATACACCTCTACGATAATGCTTAAAAATAAGCGCATATTTGAAATTTAAATTTCGACAGTTCGAGCATGGATAATTTTTTGTTTATATGTAAAATGAACTTTCTCGCTCTCTTAATTTCATTATTCTGAAAATCATGAATATTTATAAAAACAGCTATTTTTGGGGAGCAATTCTGCTCTCGAATTTGCTTTTGGCATGAAAATCTCTATAAGAATCGTATAATAGATATTGCAAATAATAATTTTTTGTTGTATAATTTGTTGCCATCTTCCAAATCTTGTCAATTTTTCAACATTTTTATGATGCCATAATTGAGTAATGTATAATCCTTAAACAAATGAATAGACTGTGGATTTTATCCTTTTAGAAGAAAATATCATCTGCGATATACAAAGTGCATTCATTATCTAAGAACGCACTGAATATCAGAATCGAAATCCATACAATTGTTCTCTAAGGATACAAGAAATTCCTATCTCGATTGCGTTTTTTAATTTATCATTTTGGATAAAACCCGCAATCTACAAATAAGTAATTCTATTAATTTCGTTATTTTTTCTGTACCGTGCAAAGTTGCGTTTCTCAAGAAATTCAGAGAACTTTCGAAGCTCATTTGTTGTAAAGGAGATGCAGAATCTTCCATTCCTTTCCGACTAAGAGGTTGAAACCTGCCGTCGAATGTCATGTAATCCGCGATTAAAGACAGATGTCGAGAATCGACCGTGATACCATACATCTTGAACACATCTTTTACTTCTTTTATGATAACTCTGTTAGCAGCTTCGATGCCGTACGTTTGAGAAATGGCATAAATATCGTTGGAATACAATCTGTTTAAATCCAGAGATCTATCGTATTTAAATATTTCCTATTATAACGAAATAAAAATGTGAATTAGTAATAAAATATAATATAACTATAAACTACTTCCTATCGATGTTCACTTACTATTATGTTAATACCATCGGTCCTAAGAATAGTTTCTCCATCTTTATTTTGGAATGTAAAAGCGCGTTTTATGCAAGGCACTTCCCATAAGACGACTCTATTAGCGACGTTCCTTATGATTGTTGGCAAATCCATTTTTATCATTTCAAGAGGTAACTGAAACATTCGATTTATAACAAACATCCTTCACGAATCCTCTTTTCATACTTACCCAAAACTTTAATTTACACCACGTAAATTTCGCCTCGTCGTAGTCGTATTCCAACGCATAAACATATAAATTCGTAACATTTTTCTTCCTCTGTTCATTGACCGTTTCATTTACAGATTTTACTGTCTTTCTGTTCTCTACATTGTCATCTTCGTCATCTAGCCTTTCTTCGTTAGCATTCGATCTCTGGTCTGCATTTTCCATCGCAACATCGTCATCCTTGTCAATTACATCTTCCAGCTCCTCTTCTTCCGGATCTTCGTACTCCTGATTTTCTTTGTGACGCGAGATCGACCGCGCTACAGTTGCATCCGCATCTTCCGCCGCTTCTTCTTCATCCGACGACTCGTGCATTTCTCCTAAGTTCGCCCGTGGCTTCGGAGCAGATTCGATGGCTTCGCCAGGTTCAATTTGATCCAGCAGAGCGTCGTCTTCGTACAACGACTTTTTCTCTTCTTCGACGTGTAACAAAGCGCCGGTTACCTTGGCTACCTTTTTTATCTCTCTGAATAGTTCCTTAAAAAATATTTCTTCCGTTTTCTTCAATACGTCACGCGGCTGCACGCAAAATTCTCCTTTGTAGGATTTGTGCGGAAGAAAATTAACAGTCATGGTATATACCAAACTCCTATGTGGCGATTCTTCCAATTTCCTGTTTACAGTGACATTATCTAAAACGTCTGACAGAACGCATTTGGCCAATTTTAGTCTCAATTTATTCGACCGTTTCGTCACATTATCCAAATCCTTCCGCAACGGTATTTCCATGCTAGGTGTTTTAATATTTTTCGATGCCATCATCAGTACTTCGCGCAGTCTAGGTATACCCAATGTAACGTTCATCTCTCCACGACCAGCGAAATGGAATGTATTTAAGGTCAGCTGAGAACACGGCTCTCCTATCGATTGTGCTGCTAATAAACCCACCGGTTCCCCTGGCGGGCAAACGGTTTTCATTACCTTCGTCGACAGAAGGTCTTTCAAATCTTTCTTCTTTATAAAAGGGTTCGTAGATTTGTTGGTTACATAGTCGTCTATCAGATTCTCTAAACGCTCGGAAAGAACGCCGAAGTTTATGTCTTGCCTGTATCTCGACATCACCGGGTCCGGACATTTCGCACACTCGGCGTAAATCCATTTTTTATTTTCTTCAGTGTCCCGTAACCATTTTCTCATGTACGATAGAGAAGCTTTACTTCTGCCACTGTTTTCATCGATTTCTTTAAACTTCGAAGCCTTAATGTTCATATCCTGCATCGAAAATCTCGTGAACGGGCTGATTCTTCTTTTTCGTAACGCGCTACCGTGTTTACTTTCCCATTTCTTAATCCTCTTCGCAAATTTCGAAATTTGTTCGGACTCCAAATCAGTTTTCAAGTGCTTTAACATCCCTTCGTCGACGATAGCATTTTTATTGTCCACCAAAAAGCCTAGCTGTTCTTTCTTCAAAAATCGCGAACCCGGTATATCGAGACCGTCTTCCCCGTAATAAATTTGTATCAAACTGCCGTCCGAGTCTCGTACCGTTGAATCATAATTCACCACCAATCCTTCGAGATGTTTGATGAGGCATCGTTGTAAATATCCTGACCTACTGGTTTTCACAGCGGTATCAATGAGACCTTCGCGACCAGCCATGCAATGGAAGAAAAACTCTTGAGGCTTGATTCCTGTCATGAATCTGCCGTCGATGAAACCGCCGGCTCTCGGGGATGGATCGTATGCAGGAAAACTCGGAAGGCTCTTCCCACTGATCATTAAAGGCGGCCTTTTCCCTTCTAACTCGATCTGTCCAAGCAAACAAGAAATCTGCATAGTGTTCACCGTGGATCCCTTCGCGCCAGATTGCACCATCAATTGCAAATTGTTCTCTGGAAACTTTTTCAAAAGACCAGCCGGTAAACACGTTTTATTAATATCATTCGTGTAAACATCTAGCGCACTTTTATATTTTCGATCGACCTGCGCCCGGAACTTCGGATTCTTCCAATAAGACTCCTCCATCTGAGATGTGACTACGTCCATCGGAGTATCCTCGGGTAATTCTAATACCGACCTGTGAACATCCTCCCCGATCTTCCTACAATTAGAAATAATTTCTCTTCGCTTCTTGTCCGCCTTCCTTAATAATAAAATATCTTCAATACCAAGCGTGAACCCATTCCTCTGCAATCCGGCTTGGAACAATTTACCGAAAGCGCTTAGCAATTGTGAGGTGCAGGTCGCGCCGTACAATTCAAACACGCAATGCACAAGGCCGAACGGCGTCGCGCCATAATGCATTTTATCAAGCACGCCGCATAACAGTTCCCCGTTTCGTATTATAACTTCAGCTTCCGACATCGTTTTAGGATCTGAAAATTCGGTACCGCCACCCTTCCATCGTCGCGGTTTCTCAACCTGCCATTCCCTTACATTGATCTTCGCACTCGCCGTCAGATTGATCCGAGCTCGTTGCAATGGAATAATATTAATAATAACAGTCGAGATGATTTGTTTGCCGGACCATAAAGGCTTCGGTTTCAGGATGCTGGGTGGAAGAAGAATTATATTGTCCTGCATCGTAGATAAAGCGGCGTAAACTAATTGCATGTAATCCTCTCGCGAAAAGAATGCTCCTCTTACTGTCATGCGGACACCGGAAACCATGTGATCTTGAATCAAACCGCTCAGCGGGGTACCATCTTTCGGCACGAGATATTGATTGCATACGTTGGCTATGAAGTATCCTTCGCTTCTGGCAAGCTCATTTTGCGGGAAATGCGCGTTCATTTCGTCGCCGTCGAAGTCCGCGTTGTAAGCCTTGCAGTTAGCGTAATGTAAACGCAATGTCTTCTCCCCTTTTAAAATCCGTGCCTTGTGAGCCATGATACTCGGTTTATGTAACGTCGGCTGACGATTTAGCAATAGGATGTCACCGGTTTGTAAATGTCTATGTACAATTTTGATGCCATTGAAAAATTTGTTCGCTTTGTCGCTTGTAGTTAGCAGACGTTTTGCGATCGCTTCTCTGTGAACAGGGTCTTTAGTCGAGATCCGTTGTATACTGCCGTCCTCGTGTTCGATCATTACCGCCCCGGGATGAACGTCGGGGCCGTTCAAAACTAATTGACGTAGTTGAACGACGTTCCAAGGTGTAACCGGCGTCGGATACGTTAATTTCAGAGCGAACGCTTCAGGAATACCAATCTCGTCTATGTTCAAGTTAGGATCCGGCGTGATGACCGAACGAGCAGCGAAATTCACTCTTTTGCCCATCATATGCATCCTGATAACTCCTTCTTTCTTCTCTATCACCTGTTTCAATCCCTGACAGTTCATAGACTCCGCCGTTTTATTCATGTCACGGTCCATTATGTGATCAACGTTCACCTGTAAACTTTGCCACGCGTTGTGCAACTTCTCAATCGGTGTATTCCCCTTTATTTGTTCGAAAACGAGCTTACCCTCCTCCGGTAATTGTTCCGTGTCGCCGTCCTGAATCGTTTGTATAATATTTCGAAGAACGAGACAATCTTGGATAATACTCTTATAAACCTGAGTCTGCGGATGTTCTATCATTTGGCCATTTACAAAATTCACTGGCCTGACTATAGGTGGCAAAACTGGTACGACTTCCAAGAAGAATATATCGGTCGGATGTTCGATGTCCACCAACGCGAAACAGGACACGATTACTTTAAGGAATTCCTTCTCGTTTTCCCAAAGGTTTCGGAGATATTCTTTCGATTGATCAGGCATTATCAACACAGTTTCTAATTTATGTATTACTCCACGCGACTTTGTCTTCTCGTTAGGTGCGTCAGATACTTTAGTAGTCATAATTTTGTTCTTCAACGTCGTGATTTTCGGTATTGGATTGTGACAATTTACGCAAACTTTCGGCGCCGTGTGTTGTTTAAGAACGCTCTCGACATACGCGTGCCATTGTGTATTGATATTTTTCGTGTTCAATTGAACGTCGTTGTATTCCACGATAGACTGATTGAGGCTCGGTCTGTTGAACAGATTCGTGCTATAATTCTCGATAACATTTTGAACAGCTTGTATGTCAACCTCGTAAGGATTGCTCGAGTCAGAAACGACGATCATTACTTCTTGCTGTAAGCCTTCGAGATCGCTGAAGTATCCTTTTTGAAGCAGTCGCAGGTTTGCGGATAGCAACAATTTTATATAAGGTGGAATTTGTAAAACGAAACAATTTAAACACGACAATTTCATTAACATGCATAGTTCTTTATGAAACAGTGGATTTACAACCGGCATTGGTAGTTCTATGTGTCCAAAGTGACCTGGACACTTAAACACGTTGCATCCACATGTTCCACAGGGATCGGAACTTTCTATCAGAGGACCTAATTTTAAAAAGAATCTGTGTTAATAAATTACTGGGATTTCTATAGTTATCTAAGTTGTTTACCTAATACTGGGTCGTACAATCCGCCTTTTAATGGATGTCCCAAAACATTAAAGGATAATGGTGTTCTGATTTTAGTCACGCTCAAGTTCCTCACGTCGTTCGCAGTAAACATTGAAAACATTAAGCATTTTGGATCTAAATGCTTCGGGGTTAAACGAGGCACATGATATTTCTGTTGTACCATTTTTATAAATGTTCTGTTGCGTCTTTAAGATTCTGAAATGACAAGTGGATTATTTTTGGTTATGTCGTAGTGTATTAAACGTACGTACCTTTGACGATATTTTATCTTTAAGACGAACGAGTCCACACTACGTTTGTAAGATATAACTATTTTATTAATTACGTATGATTTAGTAACTATAAACTAAAGGATAAACATTTTCATTATAAATTATAGGTTAGACAGTCACATGGCCGTCAGAGTCTGACAAATTGATAACAATGGATAATGCCATGCGCGGCAGTTGGCGGCAGCGCTGGGATAATTTTTACCTCGGCCGGAAAGTGGGGACGACGCGAACATGGTGGGGACCAATAGTTGGTGGGGGTATGCAGTGAGTTTCACGGTAGCGCATGAGGGGAATAGTAGTGGGGATCGAAATACGGGCGAAAAACAGGGGAAGCGAGCCTCGAGGGAAAGATTATCCCAGCGCTGGTTGGCGGCAGTAATGAGATACAGGCCGGGTTTTCTCGCGCATGCGCGGCTTTCTCAATAACGTATGTTAACGCGCACATATTGGAACCGAAAGGATTCTCGGACTCCTGGAAGTAATATTAACAGGAAAAGACCGAGACGAAGACTGTTGCTGGTAATATTGACGGGAGAAGACCGAGACGGAGACTGTTGTCGGTAAAATTGATGTTCAATTTGTAATCGTTTTCGCAAAATTATGCAGGGCGATCGCGGTACCCCATTCTATCGAAAATTGTACATTACTGATGCTGAAAAAGCCGCGCATGTGCGAGAAAACCCGGTCCGTAGAAGGTTTGAGCCCACAAGTGGTGCCCTCAGTGCGGTCCCGCCTGATTTTGAACATGCTTATTCCAGCTTATTCGTCTGATTCGCCTGGAACATGGATGCTGAATATGTGACTTGTCATTGCCATCATGATATTTCATGAGATAATCGTAATGAAGTAATGACTTTTCAAAACAATAATTGTAAGGTGTATAACATGACGTGTTACATTATATTTTTAGGAACATATAAATAAATGAAAGACCACATAGAGAAGAAGAAATCGAATGATGATCGCTAGGTTACTTACCAAAGGGCTTACTTTGAAAAGATTATGTGCTGATCAGTTTCCAAAAGAAATGCAGAATGAAAATGTCTTGAATATAACATAAAGATAGATCGTTAATAG
>NW_017142677.1:203536-205919 GCF_001652005.2 Ceratina calcarata
AGGTACACGATTGCCTGTGACACTTATACGATTAGCATTGCGAAACTGATTAACCTAAGAAAATAAAAGAACATAGTATCATTTTTGTTGCATTGTAAGGTAAATAAGATCTTTTAAAACCTTTTCTTGTTCCAATTTGATCTGTTTCTCCTCTGTCAAAGATTTGCATCTCTTATTCTTGTTTTCAGATGCAGGCATTCCATCAAGGAAGACAAATTTATAACCCGTTTCTTCTTCGACCTCGTCATGTTTTCGTTTCTTTCTTGAAACTGAATCATCAACATCAGGAGCTTTCTCATTGTCGAGTTCAGATTCTGAATGTCTTTTAACGAGCTACGAGCAAATATCCATCACGTTGAGTTTATACATTTAAAATTAGTCAAAAATTACCTGAAATCTTTCTGCATCAGCTTGAAAACGTTTTTTATCGAATTTTACACCGGCGGAAAGTTTGCGGAAAAGCTCATATGCGTCCATCGTTCTCTTCTTTTGTATAGAGTTCTGATAATACCTAACTAACCTAAATAAATCAGATTTAAATCATCTCACTACACTGCCATTACACCACGTGCACATTCATGGACCCTTTGACTACCCAGTCAGCCAAATCTGCAAACGGCAGGATTTCGGTAGGCCTACTGCATGATCTACCGGTAGACTGGTTGCAGAATGCGCCAATCCCTGACATCAGCATCTGACGGCAATCTGGCAGTAGAATGACTGCAGACTGCTCGCCATCTGCCTCCAGATGCTGGTGCCAAGCCCGTCGCCAGTATGGTAACAGAGTAACGCCAGGTCTGATATCAAACCTGTTTCCAGAATGATTGTAGATTGTCGTCAGACCTGCCGTCACATCTGGCTTCAGACTGGCGGCAGATTTACGTCAGGTCCTGCTGTCGCAAACAGGGTGTCCCAAAATGCACACTGTCGGAGGACAGTCGTGCATTCTGGGACACCCTGTATAGTGAATNATTGTTTAATATTTATAAAAAATACTAATTACGTTTTTCCGATAATAATTTCATGATTACATACATACATACAGAATTTTCATTAATAAATTTAATTATAATATTTCAAAATTGTGGGAATAAACTGCAGATTTTTTGACGATCAACCGAGGTTCGGGGTACATTTTCTCTAAATCAGCACTGAAGATAATTTAAATTTATTTTCGATCTTGGTGACGATATATATTTTCTCTGTATATGTGAAACTAATTCCTTTTATGAAATCAGACTTGTCAAAATTACAACTCTGATAGCTGCAACTTGTAGAAAAGTATAGCAACCATATTCAGTCTGCGTATAAACGCCTAACTATACTTATCTGTATGTGTGTCTCGAATAATCCACAAACAACAGCGCAAAATTCTAATTTAATAAGATTTTAAACGCAGGCGCGTGCTGATTCCCACTACTAATGATTTAGAGTTCGCCCTGGATGAGGAGTCCATACGACAGCATTCGCTCTCTCGTCTTCATATCCGTCGTATGTATTGGAATATTTTGTTTAATGAATTAACATTCAAATTCCTCGTGCGTACTTGAGGAAGATCACGTTTAAGCCGTAATTTAAGCTAAGGACTCACAAACATAAGCACACAAATAGCTTGTTCTTTAACATCATTCATGACTATTAACTTTCGTTTGATTTGTTATCGTACTAAATTAAAAGAATGAGACGAGAGGGTAAAGAATGTGAAGATATGTATTAAATATTATAATAGCATCGAACTATTAATTTGCAAGAGCGAAGATTACTACGTGCGGTATTTCTTCTACTTGTATGTGTGATGCTAATTATGAGAATTCCATCCGGCAACGTCCACTAATGTAAGTCAATATTTCTGCGCAATTATTATAATGCCAATTGAAAGAATGTATCTGCATATCTAAAATAGTGATATGATAGTCATATTGTACATACTATTTGTATCTTAAATATGAAGAAATTGTCCCAAGGAAAAGCAAACGGCCGTACAAAGAATATTCGTCCAGATTATTATTGAGCACTCGAGGCATTCGAGAATTCGGCTATATCGAACATATAATATTGGTTAACAGGGTAAAAATAATGAAATAAGCATATGGAACTTTTGTAATATACTATTTATTTTAACTGTTGAGACTAAGAAGCGAGATGATTGATATATGAATTTATCTTTTCTATTAACGGTATCTATTTACGTACAATTAAGACGGATACTTTCATTAAGGTTGTATGAACATAACAACAATGACAAAGCACTGAAATTTTAACGGTTACCAAATATTACATTAATAAAACACTGTACAAAGTTTTAGAAATTTTGCGAGCCTATTAAAAAAAGTTATTACATCTTGAATTCTTATGTCGAATGACAGATTTTTTATTTCATCTA
>NW_017142677.1:206894-208637 GCF_001652005.2 Ceratina calcarata
CCTTATATACAGGGTGATTACCTGACTCGAGCATCTAAAATATCTCACTTGTTTGTTATAATAGAAAAAAATGTCAGAGGAAAACATTAGTTGATTCAGAGGGACAAACATTATAATAGGCAAGAAAATTTGTATTTCTTAAGATTTCAAGGTCATCAAAGTTTTTTTAAATAGAACGATATATTTTTATTATCGCTACATGATAGCCGAGGTCCAAACGAATCTAACGACCTGTAATATTATGACCTTCATATGACCTTCAGTACGGAAAATTCATATAAGTATGGCACTTGATGTAAATGTTGAAATAACAATGACAGAATAAATTGGATGAAATTTGAGAAAAATTTATTTCAACAAGTGCTCAAAATGATGTCCATTAACTTCAATACATTTATGTAACTGATTATTGAACGATGCTCTGACCCTCCTCATAATTTGATCACTGATATTACTACATGCGATTCTGATCCGTTCTCTCATATTTTCCGGTGTTGTGGGAATGTCGTTATAATCTTCTCAATTTATTCATGATATTCATTCATCCTAAAAAAAAAAATCTATAGGTGTACGATCCTGCGAATCGTCTATCGAATATCTGAACCATGACCGATTCAGCGTTGATGAATACTTGACGAGCTATTAATGCACTGAAAGCTATCGTTATTTCACCATTTACATCAAGTGCCCTAATTTAATGAATTCTTCGTACTCAAGGTTACGTGAAGGTCATAATATTACAGGTTGTTGGATTCGTCTCGGCTATCAGATAGCAGCAATAAAAATACATCATTCCATTAAAGAGAAACTTCGATGACTTTGCAATCTTAAAAAATATAACTTTGCACAAGTTTTTTTGCCTATCATAATTCCCCTTCTGGATCGACTAATATTTTCCTCTGACATTTTTTTCTATTATAACAAACAAGCGAGATATTTTAGATGATCGAGTTAGGTGAGACACCCTATATATTAGCTTCTGATGTATCAGTGTATATGTATACCTATACATATACATATAAATGAGAATGGAACTGAGGTCTAATGAGTTATTTATTCGTTCACTTATTTATTAATACAATACCTCAAACAGAACAGGTTCGAATTTCGTGACCATTAAAATTACCCAGAAAAGTCTTTTCTTATTAGTATGTACATGTTACAAGCTTCGATAAACTGTTCTAGGACTTTCGCAAAATGGAATAAAAATATGACATCCACTTGTTTCTTTCTGAATTGAATTCAAACTGGAGTACATACTCAGAACTAGTTGTATAGTATGTATAATTCATGTCGTAATTGCCATATTGCTAATGCGTTTCGTTAGCCCGCGACAAGCTGCTTTTCTTAAGGACGTATTGGCTATACAGTCAATCCCAAAAGTTTATGTACCTTAGAAAAACGCATTTCCTATAATTAAAAAGAAATCGGACATCCGAAGAATAATGCTAATAATAAATAGCTACGTGCTAAAAAGTATAGAAGGAAATATCCAATTAAGTATTGACGCTGACGAACAATTTTTTTTTTCAAAATTGCGAAAAATACTTCAAATAAAAGTTGTTTTCCTTCTAACTTCGATATTTAACGAGTTACGTATGATTATTTGGCATTTTATTGATGACAAAATCCGACTATCCGACAGCGTCGAAACGACGAACTTTTGTCAAAAAATTTCATTTTTCCTTAATTACTCCTAAACCGTTGAATCTACGGGAAAATTGTATACGACCTTTCTTGTAG
>NW_017142677.1:209321-213982 GCF_001652005.2 Ceratina calcarata
TTCCTAAATCATTCTTAGAATTTACAATAAATATTAATTCAAGTATTCTTTTGTGCTCGAAAACTGATTACTTGTTGCGGTAATAAAGTCCAGATATTCAACCTCGAAGTTGAGCCGTTTAGCATGGGATTCATATAAAAAGTTTGTCCAAAAGAGACATTTTTATGAACGGTAACAAAAATTTCCTGAATATATATTTAAAAGACCAAACTAAATTATATTATAACATGCAAAATAATATGCAATTAATCTTGATGACTTGCGATATTCATTTTCGAAAAATATTCATCTAAAGTGAATAATGTCAATCATTTCTCGAACAGACGCGACAGACGAATGAGGAAGAGATTGATAACTTGACAACAACAAATCGTTAAGGTCTCAGGACTGTAAGGTGTATTATTATATTAGTAATCATACCATATGGAAAATTGAAGAAATAACAAATTAATCGTTAATAATTATGTATATGGACCTGAATTTATTTTAAGTTGAGCACAACTGCTCCTCGCGAACGTCCTTGAAGTTAGGATTTTCTTTAAAGAACAAGGATAGCCTCATAACTTTCCTAACTTCCGCAAATAGTATTTTGCTCTCAAAGGGGAGCTACCGAAAACACCGCCGTCACTATGCTTTCCATACGTTCCGACGTCAACTGCATCCACAAGTGTTAGGAAATCAATGGAAACGATCTATTATATTTAAAATATTGGGAGCCCGTTTTGGCAGGCGCATCAATAATGATATGCTTGCCATCCAGCGCTTCTAAGCGATTAGAAAAATTCCACTTGCCTTGAAAATCAAATTCAATACGACGCCACATTTCTTCCATCGTCACGGGCTATAGCATTACTTTTGGCATAAGCACGATCGCCGCACAGATCTCGTGGATAATAATACTTCAATTTGTCAAAAATATATTCTGGCTCTTGTGTTTCTTCCGGATTTAATTCTATACCGGATGCTACCGGTTGTTCCTCTTCTTCTTCTGAGCTCGCCTCTTCATTCCCATTTACGTTACTTTCGTCTCTGTTTCCCCCATCCTCGTCGGTACTGTCCATTTTTTTTTTTATATAAGCCATAAGCGTATTCGATGATATCGTTTAAATACTTGTAGCCATTCCTTGCTCACTCTAAAGTTCAAAATACCGAAAGCGACGCTTAATTTCTTCGCCTGTTTTATTAATAACTCATCTAAAAAAAATCTCCCTCAGTTCATATAATCTAAACCACCACCATTAACATATCGCATCTTAGGCTTTCAAGTCTCCGATGCCGAAATACTGGGCGATTTTGAAAAATACAAATAATTTTGCACATATACAGGGTGGTTCATCGGGTACTACCACCTCGATTTTCTTCGTTATTATTATACGTACCAAAGAATGTTTTATACAATTTCGAATGGTTTCGTGAGAAGCACATTCTGGTGTTGTGAGCTGTTTTATAGGTGGACGCGTAGAAAAGATATGAAAGTCATCAACGTTCTCTTTAAACGAGATTGAATACCAAACTGAGTGTATGGGCAGAAATTTATGTTTTCAATACATTTTATTAACATTTTATTACATTTCAAAATGTACGTATTTTATGTTACAGGCAATGTTCAACAGCAGGAAGATGTACAGCCGCATTACAGCCGGGATATAAGTACCAAATCAAAGTAAAGTAACCCGATAAATTCCATACGTTCCGCAGACTTTATAACGTACCGATAGAAATGAAAAAATGTTGGACAAATCCAGATTTGGGTACAAAATAGAAAAATGAAATCCGGTAGCCGAGATAGAATTAAATTCAAAAGAAACAAATGAACTAATTTACAGAAAAACGTATTGATTCAATTAAGAAACTAACGGCCAGATGAAACTCTGGTTACAAAATAGGAAAATGGACAAATAACAAAAGTCGGGATAGAATTAAATCCAAAAAAAGAGAGGAACATGAATATGATGGCAGCCGGGATAGAATTAAATTCAGAAGAAGAATGGAAATTCGAATATGGCATCATAAAATACGCTTTCGGTGACATATTTATTGAAGGACGTACTGATTAGGATAAAATGTAATGACCAGGTGAAGATCTGGTTTCAAAATAGGAAGATGAACAAATAACGGCAGCCGAGATAGAATTAAATTCAGAAGAAAAATGGAAATTCGAATATGACATCATGAAATACGCTCTCGGTGACGTGTTTATTGAAGGACGTACTGACTAGGATAAAAAGTAATGATCAGGTGAAACTCTAGTTCCAAAATAGGAAAATGGACAAATAACAACAGTCGGGATAGAATTAAATCCAGAAGAGAAATGAAAACTCGAATGTGATGTCCTAAAATACGCTTTCGGCGGTGTACTTACAAAAGAACGTATTGATAAAGATGAACAAGTAACGACCAGGTGAAAATTTGGTTTCAGAATAGGAAGATGAACAAATGACAATAGCCAACTACTTTAAAGGACCGATTTGGGAAAGGGAGAGAACATGAATATGATGGCAACCGGGATAGAATTAAATTCAGAAAAAGAATGGAAATTCGAATATGGCATCATAAAATACGCTCTCGGTGACGTATTTATTGAAGGACGTACTGACTAGGATAAAAAGTAATGACCAGGTGAAAATTTGGTTTTAGAATAGGAAGATAAACAGCTAACGGCAGCCGGGATAGAATTAAATCCAGAAGAGAAATGGAAACTCGAATGTGATGTCCTAAAATACGCTTTCGCGGTGTACTTACAAAAGAACGTATTGATAAAGATGAACAAGTAACGACCAGGTGAAAGTTTGGTTTCAGAATAGGAAGATGAACAAATAACAATAGCCAACTAGTTTAAAGGACCGATTTGGAAAAGGGAGAGAACATGAACAGATCTCGGATATTAAATTGTCTGAAATCGATAAGAGCGAAAAACACAAAGTGAAGAAATAAAAAAGTACATTCCATTAAGGTCTATTGAAAGATTCATTTACTTCGATCGTTTATTAGAAAATAATCCACAGCTTTTTGTGGAAGTACTAAGTAAATTTGTTGCAAGCAGTAAGTAAATTTGTCAGAAGAAAAGTATGATCGGGAATATAGCATTATCAAATACGCTTTCGGCAGTATGTACAAAAAAGTATATCTATAAAGGCGAGATAGTAGAGGTCAAATAAAAATATAGTTACAAAATAGGAATGTGAGCAACCGAAAGCAGGGGTGATAAAATTAAATCTAGAAGACAGAGAAGAGCAGGAACATAGTTTCAGAAGATTGGAGTACTATTTGACTATTATCCAAGAATGGCGCGAACATGAATTGCAGAATCGTCTAGGTAATATAAAAATGAATTACTATTAACATAAATAGCATTATATTAAGTATATTCAAGAATAATCAATTATAATTTTATTTTTCAGGTGAACAATAGTGATATATTGAGTACTGGTTTCAATTTTTATAGCGCAACGACCTTAAGTCACGATCTGGATTAATGATATTAGAAACATGAAATAGGAAATTTACACTTACCTTTAATGGTTAACTAATTATAAACGAAGAAAGTTGAGACGAGAACAATACGATATATTTAACATACGGGTAGTTAGGTAGACTCATCGACGATGTATGAGAAACGATACTTTCGTACGCAAATTCTATGAACACATGGCAACTTTAATGTACTCGGCTACATGTCCGTTCATATTAAATTTATATGTTTATTTTAAATAATGTAACGTTTGAGATCGTTAAATTCGAGTGTGTTTATTATGTAATTGGTGAGAATTTCTATTGAAACATTGAATGTATTAATGTTCCATGGTCTACAGAATAAACTTAATAACAATTCATAAGGTTTTATCGTGTTTTAATGATTTTTCAGGTTTCTTTTAAATCCTGTAAGTGTCTTAATACTTCTAGATGTCTACGTCGACGACAGTTCCTGCTTGGAGCATGCACAGTTGGCCACTCGCTCTGCGGGAGTCAAGGAGGCACCCAGTTTTTACATGCCTTTTCCTATATTTCGGCACTACTTTTCGTCGTGTCGTCCTAGTAGAAAAGATCCTTTATATGTGTTTCGAATCATGGACCTGAAGGATAGTGCATAGTCGAGCGAGCGGAGACCGAAAAATGGAAGAAAAAACAGCTCCCAGCCGCAATGTTTTGGTCCTCACCGTGGTACACCCTACAGTCGAATATATGTAATTAATGGTAGTGAGAAAGAGATCTGCGCATTATATTGATCAAAAATTATGTGTTCTCACTCTCACTACCATTACTCCCCTCTAAATTAAAATTAAGAAAAGAAAAAGGATGGGCATAGGATAATAAAAATAGAAATAGTACTTTGCGAAGTAAGAATTTTAATCAGGTCTCATATTAATACCTAAACAGAATTTAATTAATCACGAATCAGCTTTAGGTTCTTCTGTCACTGCTGCAAATTGATCCAAGTACATATTCTATTTGTTCTTTCCTTTCTAATACCAAGATCATTTCTAACACCAATTTCTCTACCTTCGGTGGTACATTAATTCCAACCAACTTAAACACTGCATTCCTAGTTAGTATTCCAATATCTCTCAGTCTTTTCCGTTGCGTTCTTTTTATCTCCTTGATATACTTCTGTAAAGATGGAAAACGGTTTTAAAATTGTACGTGTAAAGTAATGAGAGTAT
>NW_017142677.1:217700-225364 GCF_001652005.2 Ceratina calcarata
GAACAATAGTGATATATTGAGTACTGGTTTCAATTTTTATAGCGCAACGACCTTAAGTCACGATCTGGATTAATGATATTAGAAACATGAAATAGGAAATTTACACTTACCTTTAATGGTTAACTAATTATAAACGAAGAAAGTTGAGACGAGAACAATACGATATATTTAACATACGGGTAGTTAGGTAGACTCATCGACGATGTATGAGAAACGATACTTTCGTACGCAAATTCTATGAACACATGGCAACTTTAATGTACTCGGCTACATGTCCGTTCATATTAAATTTATATGTTTATTTTAAATAATGTAACGTTTGAGATCGTTAAATTCGAGTGTGTTTATTATGTAATTGGTGAGAATTTCTATTGAAACATTGAATGTATTAATGTTCCATGGTCTACAGAATAAACTTAATAACAATTCATAAGGTTTTATCGTGTTTTAATGATTTTTCAGGTTTCTTTTAAATCCTGTAAGTGTCTTAATACTTCTAGATGTCTACGTCGACGACAGTTCCTGCTTGGAGCATGCACAGTTGGCCACTCGCTCTGCGGGAGTCAAGGAGGCACCCAGTTTTTACATGCCTTTTCCTATATTTCGGCACTACTTTTCGTCGTGTCGTCCTAGTAGAAAAGATCCTTTATATGTGTTTCGAATCATGGACCTGAAGGATAGTGCATAGTCGAGCGAGCGGAGACCGAAAAATGGAAGAAAAAACAGCTCCCAGCCGCAATGTTTTGGTCCTCACCGTGGTACACCCTACAGTCGAATATATGTAATTAATGGTAGTGAGAAAGAGATCTGCGCATTATATTGATCAAAAATTATGTGTTCTCACTCTCACTACCATTACTCCCCTCTAAATTAAAATTAAGAAAAGAAAAAGGATGGGCATAGGATAATAAAAATAGAAATAGTACTTTGCGAAGTAAGAATTTTAATCAGGTCTCATATTAATACCTAAACAGAATTTAATTAATCACGAATCAGCTTTAGGTTCTTCTGTCACTGCTGCAAATTGATCCAAGTACATATTCTATTTGTTCTTTCCTTTCTAATACCAAGATCATTTCTAACACCAATTTCTCTACCTTCGGTGGTACATTAATTCCAACCAACTTAAACACTGCATTCCTAGTTAGTATTCCAATATCTCTCAGTCTTTTCCGTTGCGTTCTTTTTATCTCCTTGATATACTTCTGTAAAGATGGAAAACGGTTTTAAAATTGTACGTGTAAAGTAATGAGAGTATGAAGTTTTTATTACCATCATACTTACAAGTGTTTATTCATTATTCCTCCTTCCAAACGATGGATCCTTTGGAAACACTTCTGATGGAAAATGTTTTTATAGTTGTATGTATAAGTAATGAAAAGAGTAAAGCTTCTATTATCGACGAACTTATAGGTGTTCATTCTCTATTCCTCCTTCCCAATGGTGGATCCTTTGGATATACTTCTGAAAAGATCGAAAATATTTTTATAATTCTATGTAGAAAGAAATGAAAGAATAAAACTTCTATTAACGATATACCTTTATGTTGTACGTTCAATACATCTCCTTTCTGCATTTTTGGAAATTGTGCAGTATTTAAACTTTTGGAACTAATTGTAAGCCCTTTAACCGGATCGTCCTTCGATTTGTTCTTTATGTGCTCTTTCATTTATTTCGTCACATGCTCCTAAAAATATAATTTAATACGTCACATTATACTCCTGACAATTACCGTTTTGAAAAATTATTACTTCATTACGATTCTTTTATGAACTATCATGACGGCACTGACAATTCACATGTTCAACATCCATGTTCAAGACGAATAAACATATTCAAAATTACGCGGTACCTCATTGAGAGCAGCACTTGTGGGCCAAAATCATGGCCAAAATACAGCTGCTTTTCCCTTCCGTTTTTCGGTCTTCACCCGCTCACCAATAAGTCCACTTCATGCATCGTCCTTCAGATCCATGTTTCGAATATTCTACAAATGGTACTTCTTCGTATGTTGCTGAAAATACACATAGACCGAGAGGTGGCTGCATGGTAATCAACATGCCTAGGTTAATGAAATATCTTACGTGGAAAAGGTTGGATTGGTGTCGGCAAAGCGAAAGCCCGATCGTCAAAAGGCGCACCTGAGGGTTTATGCGTGGGCGGGCGATCAAACTTGTCGATTTTGAGACTGAGAAAAACTGTTTTCGTCAAGGCTGAAAATTTGCATAGCTATTAAGGAGCATGAGAAAAAGCAAGAAAAGAATTGTCAGAAGGCTAGGTGGAAGACAAAGGGTTGTCAGAAGCTGACGAAGTTGCGAAAAATTTCAGGAAATTTACATGTTAAGCAAAACTTCTGACGATTTGCATTTGTATTGTGTACGTATAGACTAAACTATGTGCAAAATGTCAGAAGGCAAAGTGGAAGACATTCTGAGAAATTCGAGTGCAAAGTGAGAGATCGTCTTCCGGCGCGCAGCGGTTTTCACACCCTGAATGTTCGTTCAGGACTCAAGGAACTATTATTAAAATGTCAGGAGATAGTTGAGAAGGTATACATTCTTATAAGAAACTTAAAAAAATTAACTTTCTTTGTAAAAATATTGATTTAAAAAAAAAATCATTCTGTTTCATGTTGTACATCTTGCACGTTTTCTTTACATTCGGGATCTTCATCACTATCATATTCAGACTCTTCATCAGCTGAAAATAATAAATAGTTAAGTAAATTAAATGAATAATGCATACAATCAGGAATCGCGAATTGGAAATTATCTTCCGAATCCTCAGTATCCAAAATAATATCTTTTACTGGTGGTGGCAACTGTGGGCCTTCAAACCATATGAAGTCGTATGTACTAGATTGTGTAAAGACCGATTTTTCCTGCTCTTCACACGAAGAGACTGACACTGTAATTGTTCACTGTTTAAAAATCGAAAATTAATTTCAATAAATTCGATTCGCGGAAGTCAGTTATTTTGCGCGACCTTCGGATTGAGGTTTTTCTTCGAAGGTACGGATCGAGCTAACCGCGATAAAAATAACAAATCGACAACATCGATATTTTATACGACCTCCGGAGCGAGAGATTTGTATCGAGACACGCGCCGAATTGCGCAACAAAAATCGGCACGGAGGATCGTTGTCAATACGCGATCGACGTCACCGTCCAACCGTTAACGAATCGAAGAATTCGAATTTGAGTGTGCAGAGTGGGAAAAAGGATTAAACGCTAGTGAGAAAACGGATAAGCGCGACTCTTCTATGCCACGCGCCGAGGTCGATGTGCGCGCGTTAGAACGCCGATTCCGTCGGAGTCTACGATGGATCGTCACGTACATTTAGTCCTCGATTTCTCGAGCTAGACAAAATTTCACTGGGGCCCCTCGAAGTCTCCGATGTTTACTTGCTTTTAGTATAGGCTGGAAACTTGGTTTTCGGCCCTGGTCGAACATACAGTCGGCTCGAAAAATGCCGCGCCGCACAGCACCGCACGCTCTGTGAGGATTGACCATAACTCGCCAAAAGAAGAGCACAAGGACGAGTGCTGGCTAAACCGACGATTACCGGGAGGGCCCATTCCCCGAGAATTCCGGGACCCAGACACATCGACGGCTTCTTTAGTGCTCGAAATAAACGCGTTTAAAAGTGCAAATTTAGTATCCGGTTATTTCGCGTCCCGTACCTCGAATCTGGACCCGTTAGGGGCCACCTATCCCCTAACATTTACCATGCCTCTAAAATAAGCTCAGACTCGAATGTGGTAGTCAAGTGTTCCGATACAGATATTGTTATAATTATATTAGGCAATATACACAATACTTCCTTTTGTATACATTTCTATTCTTTATACATATTTATACCTTCTTTTCTATGTATCATCTATTTTCTATACGCACATGTATATACTATTTTTCAATAATTCGATCCATTGCTGAAATATATTTCCAATATTATTTACAGTTTTATTCAATTTTATGGAACCCCAACTGCACTTCATAAGTACACTCCATAAAAAGCCTTAAGTTTAATTTAAACACCAGTTACAAATGATGTAATAACATTACATTGTTATAATGAAAAGCCTTGAATGTGCAGCGTACGCGAAGTATATTGAGAACGCTTTGAGAGAGATGACGGTCACCTAGCGAAAGAAAATATAAAAATGAACGACCGACGGCATCAGAGACCGAATGAAACATAGGAAGAAGAGTGCAGCAGTACAAATAAGGCGTTTCAAGCAAGTTTTCAAAGACATATTTACAAAAGAACATACCGATAAAGGCGGGAATACAATGCTCAGGTGAAGATGTGGTTTCGAAATTGAAAACAGGCGGAAGCCCGGATGAATTTAAATCCAGAAGGAACAGAAGAGCTGGAATACGGCGTGTAACATGTGCTTACGACGGCGTATATGCAAAAGAACGTACATATCAAGACAAGAGAGCAATGTCCAGATGAAGATCTGGTTTCAGAATAGGAAAATGAGCAACCGGCGGCAGCCAGGATAGAATTAAATCCAGAAGAAACAAAAGAGCTGGAATACGTCATCTCACATACGCTTCCGACGGCATATATGCGAAAGAACGTACCTATAAAGAAAAGAGAGCAAACTCCAGGTGAAAATCTGGTTCCAGAATGGGAGAATGGGCAACCGGCTGCACCTAGGATAGAATTAAATCTAAAATAAATAAAAGAGCTGGAATACGTCGTCTCACATACGCTTCCGACGGCGCAAAAGAATGCACCTATAAAGACAAGAGAGCAGTGTCCAGGTGAAGATCTGGTTACAGAATAGGAAAATGAGCAACCGGCGGCAGCCAGGATAGAATTAAATCCAGAAGAAACAGAAGATTTGGATTACGTCGTCTCACATATGCTTTCGACGGCGAATATGCGAAAGAACGTACTTATAAAGACAAGAGAGCAATCTCCAGGTGAAAATCTGGTTCCAGAATAGGAGAATGGGCAACCGGCTGCACCTAGGATAGAATTAAATCTAGAATAAATAGAAGAGCTGGAATACGGTATCTCACATACGCTTCCAGCGGCGTATGGCAAAAGAACATACTGACAAAAACGAGAAAACAATCACCTATTTCTGGTGGCCATCGGTGAGAAATGCTGGCGCTGCAGCCAATTCAACTAACCATGGAATATAGCATTGACTTCCGATAGTTGTTGCCGATTCGAAAAACCATCGCATACAATTATCCAACGCTGAATAAAAAAATTACAAATTCCTAACTAGGAGGAAAATCGATTGAGAGAAATAGCGCAGAATTTCGCGGTGAAGCGAATACGAGCCACAACTTGTTCCTGTAACTGAACATTTCGGAATTGCGTTTCAACTCGGGTTCGTAGGTCGGAAAGACTGAATCCACCGTCATAGACCACCTCTAAAAGTTAATTAGAAACGGCTGATGGCTTAGGCAGTACGTCGCGTTAAACGCACTGCTGCAGTTTGTCATCCTCGGGCCCTTCCTGGTGCGGTAAGTTACATCGCGCCCTATAAGGTCGGGACTTGAAGCTCGTTGCTATGAGCTTCCACCTTTACACGGTGTGGAGGGACAAACGTTGAGCATGATTCTGCTCCGTTTCACAGCAAGGGACTTGCTCGTGGAGCCGCTGAACTCATCGAGATATCATACACTCCACTGCGCAGAGTTCTGCCCAGGAGCGGGGACTCATGCCGCTCGGTAAGTGCGTCGAAAATTCTATTCTAATTCACCTTTGCAACATTTCAGAGATCAAGGACGTCGAAGATGTTAGAGCGTAATGGTCAATCCTCTCAGAGTGTGCGGTGCGGTGCGGCGCGGCGTTTTTTGAGCCGACCGTAAGTTCGACCAGGGCCGAAAACCAAGTTTCCAGCCTATACTAAAAGCATGTAAACGTCGGAGACTTCGAGGGGCCTCAGTGAAATTTTGTCTAGCTCGAGAGATCGAGGATCAAATGTACGGGTCAGGCCACCCGCTGTTCGTCCCAAAAGGTCATTTTTATGGCCTTTGCGGCGCTCCTCGTAAATTTCGCACAGAACGATATTTTTCCCGAACGCCGCACGCCGCATGTGAATTTTCTGTGGGATATTCGAGGGTAATAATACTCGACAAATATTTATATTTTGAATGTTATGGGAGAAAGTCCACATTTGTTAGACGAAGCTTGCATGGCTGAAGGAGATGCATCTTTTAATGGAAACCAATTTATTGTACGTTATTATTTTAATGATATACGATTTTTAACTCAATTTTTAATGACGAAATAACTAATACATCGCTTCGGTATTTCTTTTCTTTTGTTTTTACAGAAATCGCCGCTAAGGACATTCAGCGGCAACGACACGACCGTGCCCCAGGCCAATACAATAAATAATCAATAACATAAACGTTCGCGTTGCGAACGGTTCTTTTTATTTCGTATTTCTTTCGAGAACGCGGCCGGGTGACCGGTCGCGACAATAACGTTTCATTTTTATAATTCTTATACGAATTATCACATGTCGTTTTTTTGCGTACCCTTCTTCTCCTCACACTCCGGACTTCCGTTAGACTATCACCAAAGACAGGTCAAAGTATGGTTTCAAAATAGGAAAATGAGCAACCGGCGGCAGCCAGGATAGAATTAAATCCAGAAGAAACAGAAGATTTGGATTACCTCATCTCACATATGCTTCCGACGGCGTATACACAAAAGAATGTACCTATAAAGACAAGAGAGCAATCTCCAGGTGAAAATCTGGTTCCAGAATAGGAGAATGGGCAACCGGCTGCACCTAGGATAGAATTAAATCTAGAATAAATAGAAGAGCTGGAATACGGTATGTCATATACGCTTCCAGCGGCGTACGGCAAAAGAACATACTGACAGAAAAGAGAAAGCAATCACCTATTTCTGGTGGCCATCGGTGAGAAACGCAACCGCTGCAGCCAATTCAACTAACCATGGAATCAAGCAGATCCGTATACAGAATATAATTGGATTCACGTCTGATAATTCATCAGTGATATTTGGGAGCTGTTCCAAATTTTGTAACAAACTCAAACTAAAATATCCTTCCGTCAATGTACCGAGCCCCGGTACTTAAAGATAAAACACATGGACAACAGTAATGTTTCGAGCAGGTCACTGACAGACTTCGGCACATTGACGCACTGAAACTTTTCTAGGAGCAGGTGAACTTAGAGACGAACGACTAAATCTAACTCTAACTCTTTTCCCATTTTTTATAATTCTAGCGACTCTGTGATTTATAAAGTTGTTAGTTATTTCATTGAGTATGTTACATTTGTTTAATAAACATAAGTAACGACTAATCGCAATTTGCTAGTTTGTTCTTGCATGCAACTTTTCTTTAATCCTTTGCTTTCGTCACGAGCGCGGCGTATGGGCGCGGCGATGTGACGCACCCGATAAGAAGCTCTATCTACTGCACATAGGATATAGGACCCGTGACACAGACCAAACTATGACACAACAGCCCTATCTACCGCACATAGGACATAGGACCCGTGACACAGATCAAACTATGACACGACAGCCCTACAGGACATAGGACCCGTGACACAGATGAAACTATGACACAACAGCTATGACCAAAACTACTCAAAGTCTAAACCCCCTCCCATTCACTCTCGAACCCTATATAAACCCTTACAACATGTAAAAC
>NW_017142677.1:227590-245745 GCF_001652005.2 Ceratina calcarata
CTGCGTGTACCACCGGGGGTACACGTGGCCTGACGATCAAGTTTACCGTGTACCACCGGTGGTACACGTGGCACGGAACGTGTTAATAACTCGACAACTACGCGTCGGACAATATTTTGACAAAGGAAAATATTGTTTAAAATCACCTCAGGAACCTCCCATTAAAAAACGTACCACCAGTTCTGGGACACCTTGTATATGTATATGAATAAACACTACACCAGTGGAGGTTTCGGTCCAAGGAACTGAAGAGACCTGCACATAAAGCCAGGCCTGAGCCAGCCCGTAATAGAAAAGCAAGTTTTAAAGAAAAGGAAACGGGAAGCAATTAATTCAGAGCACATAAATACGACACTAGCGCTGAATTATACATATGTATAGAGGAACAGGAACGAGAATGGCAGCCCGTGGATGCATTTTTAACTCTCTTGAGATCCATGATGACGGAATTCAGCGAAAGTGAATTTCATGAATTACGCAGAGGAATGCTTCATTTTATTTAAGGATTATTAGCAAATAAATATGAACGGAGAACAATAAAAAAACTTAAGAAAAAGGATTAAGATGTCTTTCTTTGACATGTATTTCTGTGTGCATACCTCAAAGATGCTCCTCCTGTCATGGTACGCTGCCAGCTTCCGAAAGGAAAGAATCTTTGAATGTCTCCCTCATTGTAAGCGTCTTCGTACCTCTTCGGTCTCTTTGATGCGGCAGGTTCTCCAGAACATCCGTGGTGATTTGTGCCGATAACGATGCTCCAGCCACCACGTTGGTCGGTTACTCCTTAAGATCCCGGATGACATTTGTTATCGGCTCAGCACGGAATGGGCGAAAATTTCCCGATAGCTGCTTTTTCCGTATCCCATGACATCCACAGCGGTGAATATATTATAATTGTTAAGTCGAGAGAAAATTGTGTGAGTCTACACTCACTTAGACACTTAGATTTTCCTCGTGGACGGAAAAACAGTTTAAGAGCATCGCTCGGCTGTTAGTAATTCTTTAATTCGCGTATGAAAGGTTGCCGACTACAAGGAACGATGTAACGTTTTGCTAGCCGGCTAAGTCACCGCGAGTAGAAAAAATGATCAACACCGCCTACCTAGCCGATTCAGTAGACACCAGTACACGTGTAATTTACGTAAATACAACAAAGAAGGACGATAATTTATTGAAAAGGGAAAGAATATTCGTCGCTCCCGCCGGTTAGTGGGGAATCTCGTCTTCCTAGAGAGCTAGAGTCGAAGCACCGATCTTGTCAGCAGTTGGCAGTCAAGGAGTACGTTTGTCTAAGACGCCTTTTCGTCTATAATCGATAATGAGCTCTACAACAGAATTTATATATGCATTTTATTCTTTGCTAGCTTCCTGATTTTGAGATTCCTCAATCAGAGCCAGAGTCATGCAACAAATTCCCTTCCGTCTTTTCTTCCGAATGAAAGATTCTCTTTCGCATTCAGCATTATCGCTGTTTCAAAGCATCGAGAAAGCGGTACGTTGATAAATCGACGTACGTACGTTCCGGACATTCCGCAGGTCGCAATAGCCTTAATTGTTGGCTGACCGGCCGGTCGAGGAACCACGTCTTCGTATTGGACCTGCAGTAGGTTGGTAGTGCATCAGCCCGTGACCTGCAGCGCACCGCGAATAAACAGGCGTTCGAGTTAGCCCTGGCTTAGGGACGTCGGTGGTGGTGTCGTCTGCATTCCAGGCTGATCATTTATTATTTCGGATCAGTCGGAGTCCTTGGTCTTACAACCTGAGCTCCCGTACAGCCCGTATACACTGTACGTGCAGTGCAGACAGCGTCTGGTTACAGCTGATCGGTGCACCGATCCAGCGATAATCAAACGTTATTGTCGGCCTCGTCTCAATTGCTTCTAATTGAGAATAGAGAGTAAAACGCCGGAGAATTCCTCTCAGCAACATACAGTCCACAAATTATAATAATTATTTTCTGCCGATTCCGAGCGAAATAACTAATACATCGCTTCGGTATTTCTTTTCTTTTGTTTTTACAGAAATCGCCGCTAAGGACATTCAGCGGCAACGACACGACCGTGCCCCAGGCCAATACAATAAATAATCAATAACATAAACGTTCGCGTTGCGAACGGTTCTTTTTATTTCGTATTTCTTTCGAGAACGCGGCCGGGTGACCGGTCGCGACAATAACGTTTCATTTTTATAATTCTTATACGAATTATCACATGTCGTTTTTTTGCGTACCCTTCTTCTCCTCACACTCCGGACTTCCGTTAGACTATCACCAAAGACAGGTCAAAGTATGGTTTCAAAATAGGAAAATGAGCAACCGGCGGCAGCCAGGATAGAATTAAATCCAGAAGAAACAGAAGATTTGGACTACGTCGTCTCACATATGCTTTCGACGGCGAATATGCGAAAGAACGTACTTATAAAGACAAGAGAGCAATCTCCAGGTGAAAATCTGGTTCCAGAATAGGAGAATGGGCAACCGGCTGCACCTAGGATAGAATTAAATCTAGAATAAATAGAAGAGCTGGAATACGGTATCTCACATACGCTTCCAGCGGCGTATGGCAAAAGAACATACTGACAAAAACGAGAAAGCAATCCTATCTAATCCTAAACCTATTTCTGGTGGCCATCGGTGAGAAACGCTGCCGCTGCAGCCAATTCAACTAGCCATGGAATATAGCACTGACTTCCGATAGTCGTCGTCGATTCGAAAAACCATCGTATACAATTATCCAACGCTGAATAATCGTATTAAATCCAACCAATTGTTCCACACAAAGTTTATTTTCACTATTTGAAAAAGCACTGTACAAGAAGCAGATCCGTATACAAAATGTAATTGGATTCATGTCTGACAATGCATGAGTGATATTTGGGCGTTGTTCCAAATTTTTTAACAAACTCAAATTGAAATATCTTTCCGTCAATGTGTCGAACCCCGGTACTTAAAGATAAAACACATGGACAACAGTGATATAGTGATAGAACGTAAACCGAGAAACTTTCCCACGAAATATAAAGTTTGTGTGTTGATAATTCTGAATATTTGTAAAAATGCGATACTAATTTATGAATTCATCAAGAAAGGCCCTAAAAGAAGACTGTGTAACACGAATGAAGATCTAAGATGAAAAAATATGAGCGTTTATAGTCGTGGTTTAAAGAAAGGGAAACCTAAGGAGATTTTTTACCGAACTAATTATTAATGGCAAATGCACAGAAATTAATAACCGCTATTGGCTATACGCAGATTTGAAATGATACAGATACGGAAGATTTATAGATCATAACTAAAGATAATAGAGACATAATAGGGACTACTGCGTCATAACTCGACTATAAGAATCCATACGCGACCATGTATTATACAATAAATATCTACTCATACAGATACATACACACGAAACGGAAAGAGTGTATATGTACGAGAGATGCAGTTAAAGTTCGACGGGCTGCATCGACGCGGCATCTGAATCGAGAAAGCATTTGTAATTTGTTGTCGATGTCTATTTATTGATTACGAACATTCTGAGCTAAACTTAGTTAAGGGTTAAGAACTTTACTATCAGTGCTGTGTGAAAATCCAACGTTTAAGGAAACGTTCCTAAGGAGGAACGGACATTTTGACTAATGTCAAAACTTATCGAAATCAGCAGTGACATTATTACAGGATAGGACATGGATGAATCATTTCGTAAAACGTTCGATTTTAACCCCTCTCCGTGCTTTAACGAGTATGACTCGTGATGAAGATTTTGGACCAAACATGAATATCACAAGCCAGGCTCATGAACAGAAAATTGTGTGCCAAACATAAATATCGTAACATAATCGTAATTGGATGTTAGTTCTCCGCTTTGACACCTACCGTTTGGGCCCGAGTTTCGTCGAGTTAAATGGCACGGGGAGGGGTTAACGTGGATGTGTAACACGAGTATAAATATACAACTATATGTACATATTTATATTATTTATACGCGCGTCGAGCTTCATCGGCGTACGTGCGACTGCGTGTGATTGTTGCTCAAAAGTATAAAAAAAAATGGAAAAAGACTTGAATGCTGTGCGACGAATATCAAAAGCCATTTTTCCCCATTCATATATTGCCAGTAAATTAACTTTATCTAGATTTAAATGTAAAAAATACAACATAAAAAATGTACTTTCTAAAATAGAGTCCAATAGAATTTTATTGATAATGCTCGACATGAAAAATTTTCTATTCTTGTCTACGAAAACACAGATATTAGTAACACTAAATGGCCTACTCTCCTAATTAAATACGTCAATTGGATGCAACCAATTGTTCCGCGGTAGATTTATGTTCAATATTTGAAAAAACGCTGTACGACAAGTAGTGTTACGGACGTGGGTCAGCTGGAAACACAGACTTCTAAAGGTGAGCGTCTCAGCACAACAGGTTTCGACACCGTTGTGTAGGCCGCGTGCAATTCAATTAAGGGACTGATCGGGGCCGCTTTCCTCGCCCTCGGCCGATGAAGGCCAGTAAACGGCGAGGCCCGGAACGGATGGAAAACTTGGGAGCGTTTCCTCTGTGGCCAGTTGCTCCTGGGAGACATGTCGCCTGGAAGGGTAGTCACTTCACGAAAGAGACTCGCTTGTGTTTCCGGGGAAGGCTGGCCCGCGTACCTCGCGTAGTTCGCGTACAATTAAGCGACCGATCGGGAACGGATGGAAAACTTGGGAGTATTTCCTCCATGGCCCGATGCCCCAGGAAGGACGGTCGCTTCTTGAGGAAGGCTCGTTAGAGTTTCCGAGAAAAGCTAGCTCGCGTAGCTCGGGGATCCCAAGTATCGATCATATTGTGCGTACTTGGTTTAGGTCATTATCTCACCCCTGATACATTTGGTCGACGACGCTCGGGTAGACTTATTAGACTTAAGTAGCTTGCCGAAATTCTGGAATCGTTGTTCTTGGCGTATGGTTTTCTCAGCGTGAGAAAATACCTTGAGTTTTTCCTGCGCCACAGGGTGAATGCGAGAACAACGAACGCGACATTTGGAAACAATAAATTATTGTAAGTCTAGACGGCGCGACGAACCCTTGAAGCGCTTAGGATCAGGAAGGACATTGTGTGTCGCCTAGGGCTCGACCAGTTCAAGTGTTTGGAGCCAATTTATTTAAGCAATTTTAAGCGATTTGGGCTCGGGTTCGAAGCATGAGCAAAAACAGATAGCTGTGAGCAGCACTGTTTAGAGAAACGCGTATTTTGTAGTACTTAAGTTTGTCATCGGATACGGCTGCGTAGCGAACGTTGGATTGTGGGAAAACTGTTTTAGGTATTGGGACAAGTTGGGACTCAATAGCTGTCAAGCTTATCGCAGTCAATTTATTGCCTCCTCTTAGAAAGAAAATAGCATCGGTTCGGGTTCGCGAACTGAGTCTAAACACATGGCTGCNGGGAAGGAGATTGGTGTGGACTACGTCTGGGCATGGGAGTCCGAGAAAAGGGCGGTTTTCGACCGAGGGATTGGACATTTTCCTCGGGGATGATTATAGAAAGGGAAAACGCGGTTCCCGGCGATCGATAGCGTGGGAGGAGGCGGGTCTTAGGACCCAAATAAATAGCGGGCGCTTTTTGGAGAACAGAGAGTTCATCGGACAGTTCCTTTGAGACAGTTCATCAGTAGAGTTCAGTCTAATAGTTCTTTGAAGAGTATTCTTGATTCAGATCACATTAGTTGTGCGAGACAGTTCTCTTGAGTCAGTTCAACCAAACAGTCTCAACGTGTCGCTACCAGCCGTCCGAACAGGTAGGTAATAAAATAATTTGACAAACATTTGTGCCTTCTTCACTCTCCCTTCACGATTCACTCGCTAACACTCGTGTGAGTGTTAACAAGTAGATTCCTATACAGAATGTAACTGCATTTTGGCTTTTCGACCTAAATACACTGTCCTTGACTCGCAACGCGTTCGATATCCGCGAATCCCTTTGCGTAAAGAACTTCACGTAATTGTTGTAAATAGAGGACGTTCCTCAAGTTTCTTAAGGCATCGCTATAACTTGTAGGGATTCTATTTGCATTCGAAAGCGGCTCTGCGTTAGGCAAAGTAATAATGATGACAGACAGATTATTATTATCATTCCCATTGCCTTTTTTCCTTGGAAAAGTTAGGGTAGCTGGATAGCGAACATACAAATGGTAAACAAAGACTTAATGATTCGCGGCCACTGGGTCAGATTCCCACTATACAGGGTGTCAAATTAACAAAGTTTTTGCAAAATAAAAATTTTCTCTAGAACAATTATTCAAGTTTCTAATGATTCAAGATGAGAGAGGTTGCACTGCTCTTCATCGTGCTTTGAACGATAATTCTTGTGATACGCGGCTTCAGTATATGGCAGTTCAATTAATTTTAAATACAGCACAATCAAAATTTTCTCCACAACAATTATTTGATTTTTTTAGTGATTCGACATAAGAGAGATTACACCGCTCTACATGGTCATCATCTTAACAAGTTTACGGTTGTTCGAAGCCAGAAAGGAATATTATTAAATATAGCGCAGGATCGAAATAATCAGGATCTTATCGATCTGTTTAATTTCCAAAGCATGAAACATCAGAAACTGACCATGCAGTTTTTGAAAGCTGTAGTGATGATAGTCCTGGAATTCTGGTTCACAGTCGTAAGAAGCCAGCGAGATTGGATTAATTACTATTAAATCATTTGAAATAACAGAAACGTTTCTGTGAACCATGACAAATCGTCAACGGTTATTGTTATTACAGCGCAGGAATTTTTGCTTGTTAAATTTACGGTATAAAGTTCCGAACCGTCCTAGAGTCTACACTAAACAGAAAAGTTAGGCACGTAAAACATTTCAGTTTCTTCAATATTGTAGCTTCAACGAAGCCTGTCGTATATGTATAAATCTAGTGCACTCAAGATTTCTGTGTGAAAAAATTATTTTTAGCACTCTTTTATTTTTCACGGCTACATTCTGCAAGGGGAAAATCAGAAAAAATTCTCAGATATGTCCAGCTACACTAGGAACAAATTTTTTCAGATTTTTTGCAAGGCGTTAAATAAGGAAAAATTTCAAAAAACTGATTTTTCGAATTTTCCCAATTACTACCCCGCTGATTGAGATATAAGGCTAAAAATTGGAGTGCGTGTCTATTTTCTGATAAACTATCGAATGGCGCAAGCGGCGCTATAAACTGACCTTTTGGGACGAACAGCGGTGGTCTGACCCGTACATTTGGTCGATCTCTCGAGCTAGACAAAATTTCACTGGGGCCCTTCGAAGTCTCCGATGTTTACATGCTTTTAGTATAGGTTGGAAACTTGGTTGTCGGCCCTGGTCGAACTTAAGTTACTTTGGCGATATACGGTAACTATCACTGATGTTTAATGTGATCGTATATAATTACTAGTTGTATTAATCCTAATGTTTCTTGGTATTTTTTAAAGACAGTGAAGATGAACAGAAACTTCGAGCTACCAGCCAAAAGCCAAGGCTGCTATGATTGCAGCTCTGAGAGCCGCGTAAGCAGATGCGAGCGCACCGGATTCGCACGAGTGCGGCGAACCACGATATATGGAACGATTAATATGCATCCACTAGAGGTGAGTTTAGTACGTTTTGAAACCACAATAAAATTTTTGCATCCTATTAATACAATGTGAAATTGATTCTTTCAGCTACCGAACATATCGTGGCTGGGGTGCCCGGGGAGGGCATAATATATCGGATATGTTATCGATCATATGTGTAAGTGTAAAGGGTGCTTCTCGTTGACTCGCGTCCCTGATCTGGTATCTCTGACCTCCGGTAGATCTGACTGCAGGCCTGACAAAAATCTGACATCAATCTGGAATCAGGCCTGACATCAGGCTTGGCGTTATTCTGTTACCATACTGGCGATAAGCCTGACATTACCATCTAACGGTAGATAGCGAGCAGTCTGCTGCCAATCGGCTGCCAGACTGTCATCAGATGTTGAAGTCAGGGATTGGCGCATTCTGCTGCCAGTCTGCCGTTAAATCCTGCAGCATGCCTAACGGAATCCTGCCACTTGAAGATTTGGCTGACTGGGTTACGGTCGGCTCGAAAAACACCGCACCGCACTGCACGCTCTGTGAGGATCTTTGACTATATAAGATACAGTTCCGATTAACACATGCTTCCGACGGCGTATATGCAAAAGAACATACCTATAAAGACAAGAGAGCAGTATCCAGGTGAAGATTTGGTTTCAGAATAGGAAAATGAGCAACCGGTGGCAGCCAGGATAGAATTAAATCCAGAGGAAACAGAAGATTTGGATTACCTCATCTCACATATGCTTCTGACGGCGTGTACACAGAAGAATGTACCTATAAAGACAAGAGAGCAGTTTCCAGGTGAAAATCTGGTTTCAGAAAAGGAAAATGGGCAACCCGTAGCAGCCAGGATAGAATTAAATCTAGAATAAATAGAAGAGCTACAATACGGTATCTCACATACGCTTCCAGCGGCGTACGGCAGAAGAACATACTGACGAAAACGAGAAAGCAATCACCTATTTCTGGTGGCCATCGGTGAGAAACGCAGCCGCTGCAGCCAATTCAACTAACCATGGAATATAGCACTGACTTCCGACAGTTGTTCCCGATTCGAAAAACCATCGCATACAATTATCCAACGCTGAATAATCGTATTAAATCCAATCAATTGTTCCACACAAAGTTAAAGATAAGAGAGCAGCAGCCAAATGAAGATCTGGTTTCAAAATAGGAAAGTGAGCAACCGGTGGCAGCCAGGATAGAATTAAATCCAGAAGAAACAGAAGATTTGGATTACGTCGTCTCACATATGCTTCCGACGGCGTATACACAAAGAACGTACTTATAAAGACAAGAGAGCAGTTTCCAGGTGAAAATCTGGTTCCAGAAAAGGAAAATGAGCAACCGGTGGCAGCCCGGATAGAATTGAATCTAGAATAAATAGAAGAGCTGGAATACGGTATCTCACACTTCACGTTTCCAGCGGCGTATGGCAAAAGAACATACTGACAAAAACGAGAAAGCAATCACCTATTTCTGGTGGCCATCGGTGAGAAACGCAGCCGCTGCAGCCAATTCAACTAACCATGGAATATAGCAGATCCGTATACAGAATGTAATTGGATTTGGGATTTGGGAACACGTCTGATAATGCATCAGTGATATTTGGGCGCTCTGTTCCTCATTTTGTTCCAAACTCAAACTGAAATATCCTTTCGTCAATGTGCCGAACCCCAGTACTTAAACATAATACACATGGGCAACAATGATATTTTGAGCAGGTCACCGACAGACATGGCCATGCGTTTTACTTTCGAATTGACCCACTGAAACTCTTCTAGGAGTAAGTGAACTTAGAGACGAACGACTAAATCGAACTCTAATTGTTTTCCCACTTTTTATAATTCTAGCGACTCTGTAATTTATAAAATTGTTAGTTATTTGATTGAGTATGTTACATTTGTTTAATGAACATTAGTAACGAGTAATCGCTTTTTTTCCTCTGACATTTAACCAATTTGTTAGTTCGTTTTTGCATGCAACTAAGCGCGGAGTATGGGCGCGGCGACGTCCAAAAGACAGTCGGCGCACTCGTCGGCCGCTATACGGGCGCTCTGATTGGTCGGGGTTTGTCGTTAATAACTCAACAACTACGCGTCAGACAACATTTTGACAAAGGAAAATATTGTTTATAATCAGCTCAGGAACCTCCCATTAAAAATGTATCACCAGTTCTGGGACACCCTGTATGCGTTAGTGAAATACCGGTGCGGGTCAAAAGTGACTTTGGCACAAAATGAATTCGCGTTTCAGTAATCTTAATCAAGTTAAATATCAGTAGTTTACATATTACAATCTTGTAAGGTACGTCGGGTACCGAAATCAAATATTCGGATACGCGAATTGATATTTATTTATTAGGAATTAACCCTTAACCATAGTGGAAGAAAACAAGGGTGTTCAATCAGAGAGAACAAAGAGTTTCTCTCTGGTTCAATGTGCTCGTTAGGTGGTGCAAAAATTGATCATTTCTGCGTAGACTTAAGCAAGCGCCATTTTGGTTACACATTCAAATTCAAACTAAATAAATAATAATATACAATAGTATACATTTAAGTGCGAAACAATGAAATGATAAAATATGTCGATGTACGGCGTTAGCTTTTGCAAAAATAGAAACAAAGAAGGGCGAAAAAAAATTCAATGTTTTCCGTAAAATGAGGTAATAAATTCCCCAAAGTCAGGAAACTACCTTACAGTAGGTCAAAAGCAGCAATAAAAAAGTTAATCTCAAAAATATTGGCTGCTCTTTTACACCCTTAACTATATGACGACAGTGGCGATTCTAGTGATTTATGCTCACTGCTTATCAGAAAGGGCGGAAGGTTGTCCATCTAACCTATTCAAACTGTAGTTTCATTTTTGAACCTTCATTTATGTTTTAATCTTTTTCTTTTTAATTTTTATCTGCTTCTTTATATTCCTTTAGAAACTACAACACCAGAACTTTTATGACCCAATATCTGACTGTATTTTATATTTTTTCTCTTAATCAAATCTCATCAAAAACGATTATGTCCGTTGGCACCAATTTTCTCCCCAGTGCTTATCATCCTTTATTGATCGTTCTGATAGTGGGGAGTGTTGTCACATTCCAAAAAGTGCAGACCTTGTAGTCTAGTGTAATCTGTTAGAGGCAGAAATCTGTGATTCGTGTCTTCGAATAACGTGAAGAATAAAGAAATGGAAAAAGAGAAAATATAAGACGTTGAGTGCGTACAGTCATAATAATATGTCTTCACTGGTGTAGTGTGTAGACTGTAGATTGCGAAGCTAAGTGATTCTGGAGGAGAAGCCTGGACTTTCATTTAGATACAAAATTTGGCGCGAATATAAGCCAAAACTAAATTTTCCCGACGCTTTATTAAGTCATTTATTTCTAGTCTTTATGTTATTTAATCTTTTTTATTTATGATTAAATTATATTATTGTACTCTTCCCCTTGTATTTTATGTTACTTTCTTTTATCGCAGTACACTCTGCGCTTTTTTATTAATTATTATGTTCCTAAACTACACTATGTGTATTTGCATCTTTGCCTGTATCCTTGATTAGTTTTCAATTCTTCGATTAGATTCATTTTACTGTGCGTATTAATTATGTTGAAAATTAGACGAAGAAAACCCCGTATGACTATAGAACAACGCCTCGACATTCTGCAGGATTTACAAACATTATCTCGTAAAGACGTTGCTGCGAAATATAAGGTGCCTATCGATACTATTTATAGAATTAATAAAAATGTCGCTAAACTTAATGAGTTTACGGCCAACTGCATGGATGACAATCGATGTATAATGAGAAGAACAAAATACAAACTGTTAGACGACCGTTTATGGTCGTGGTTTACAGAAATGGAGGCTAAGGGAGAATCAATGTCAAATAAATTATTAGGAGAAAAGGCAAAGGAAATAAGTAACGCCATCGGCTACACAAGGTTTAAGGTGACCCACAGTTGGCTGATAGGATTTAAACTACGTCACCAAATACGCTTACGAGATGGTTGCAGACCAGCACAATTCCAAATGATTGAGGAACCTTTATGATTGTGGTGTACAGAAATGAAAGCTGAGGGAAATTATGTCTCAAATAAACTAATAAAAGAGAAGGCAAAAGAATTAAAACTTGCCACTGGCTATGCGAGATTTAAAGCGAGCCACATGTGGCTGGAGGGATTCAAACTACGTAATAACATAGGTACACGGAGTCACAAAAAGGTGGTATGTATCAATATCGATGAGAATAGAGCGAAAAGTCCTCAGCAGGAGCTAGAAATAGAAAAATTAATAGGAAATGAATGTGTTAATTTACAAAACTTGTATAACATTAATGAGATCATCCTCTTGTGGAAAGCCTTGCCTACCAAGACACATGTGGGTAACAGTAAACAAAGCATTAGTGGCCTAAAATTAAACAAAGAAAGAATTATGCTAGTTTTATGTGCTAATGCCAGTGGCACTCACAAAATCAAGCCACTGGTGGTTTCTAATTATCAAAATCCACATGCCCTTAAAGAAAAGGACAATTTGCTCCTAATACATGAACAGTCGAAGAAAACATGGAAGAATACAAATTTGTTTACAGTTTGGTATGAGAATGATTTTAAAAGTAGCACTAAAAGTCATCAGTTACAGAAAGGCGTAAGTGGGAAAATATATTTGCTATTGGACAACTGTAGTGACCATAAAAAAGTGGACGCAGAAGATGAAAATTTTCAAATTATGCACTCACCGCCTGATACATCTTTAATTCAACCAATGACCGAGGGCGTAATCGACAAAATCAAGACATGTTTCAGGCACAAATTAATGAAAGAATTTTTAAGATATTCTAATGGAGAGGAAGAATTTTACCAGAAATATTCCATAAATGACTGTATAAATATGGTTGCCGAATCATGGGAGGATATTTTATATACTAAAAACAATATAAAAAATACGTGGAAGGAACATGTTGATGAAAGGGAAGAAATTAGTGAAGAAAAAAAGGACAAAGAAAAACATGAAGAAAATATCTTGAATGAAATGCAAGATATGATGAGGATAATTTTGGAACGTAATACAACGATGGAAGACGTCATCAGGTTTTTAACTGAATGTCGCCTGGAAGAAATATATTTTCTTAATCAAAATGATGAAGAAAACACGAGCGATATTTATGAAAATGATGAAGAAAACAGGCTTGTAATTGATGAAAGTGACGACGAAAACAAGCTCGTAATTATTGAAACTGACGATCAAAACAGGGATGAAATACATGAAAATGAAGAAGAAAACAAGGACAAAAGTCATGAAAATGACGAAGAAAACAGACATGTAATTGATGAAAATGATGATGAAAACAAGCTCATAATTACTGAAACTGACGATCAAAACAGGGATGAAATATATGAAAATGAAGAAGAAAACACGGACGAAATTCATGAAAATGATGAAGAAAACAGGCTTGTAATTGATGAAAGTGACGATGAAAACAAGCTTGTAATTATTGAAACTGACGATCAAAACAGGGACGAAATACATGAAAATGAAGAAGAAAATAAGAGCAAAATTCATGAAAATGATGAAGGAAACAGGAACAAAAATAATGAAAACCGAAATGATGAAATAGGCACAACAGATAAAGGTGAAAAATTGACAGCAGCCGACATAAAATTAAACCCCGAAGAAAGAGAAGAGATGAAATATATTTTTGAAAGACTTGAGTATTATTATCCAAGATTGCCGCATGCAATTAAATACTATTTGCAAGCATGCAAATCAGCGTGTATAGGTAATATAGAAATTAATTATTGTATCGGTACGTCGTATTACAGTGGCTCGAAAAACTATTGGCACAGTTTTTAAAATGGAATACCTTTTTTAATATTGATATCCCTTAGTGGGATCCCAAAACACTTAGGCTACTATGTAATAAGCAAGAAAAATATGTACAGAATTTTTATTGGTCGGAATCGCGAAGAAAAAAGCGAACGTTGAGTTCTTTAACTTCTTTAAAAAATTTGAAACATCCCAACTAAAAATTATGTTGTGTCGTTCAATATTAAAAAGTTATTACGTTTTAAAAAGTGTGGCAATAATTTTTGAGTCGCTGTATATTAAATGCATTCAAAAATAGATAATTATAATTCTATTTTTAGGCGAACCTATCGATGTTAAATATTCAGTTCACTGAATTTGTTGAAGTGCTGTAAAAGTTAATTAGTTTGCAAACAGAAGCATGAAAGCGGAAACAGTGCCATCATATCTTACAAGATTACAAGAAAAAGTTACGTATCAGTATCAATGAAGATCCAGCAAAAAGTCATAAGCAAGAGTTACAGAAGAAGAATTGATAGAAGAAGAAAGAAGTGCAATTACAGCATTGACGAAATTAATTCTTGTTGCAAGCCTTGTTTAGTAGGGCCTTTGAGAATGAAGCTGAACAGAACATTAACATGTTAGTGGTCCTAAATTAAAGGAAGACAGGATTATACTAGGCTTACGTGCTAATGCCAGTGACACCCATGAACTTGAATCATTGATGGCTTACAACTATAAAAATCCACGTGCCCTAAAGAATCAGATGAACAATTTACATTTAACATATGATCAGCGAAAAAAGATTGGAAGGATATAAACTTGTTTATAAATTTATGTGAAAATGATATTAACCTCGGAACAAGAAAACTTCAAGAAGAGGAAGGCATAACTGGAAAAAGATATTCAGAGATTGAAAAACTGTAGCAACCGAATTAGAATAGGCGAAAAACATGAAAATTTTCAAATTACTTACAAAACTGCGAGATACGATGAGGATAATTTCGGAGTCACGGCAATGGAAGACATTCTTAAATTTCTCAAGGAATGTCATATAGGGGACGTGAATAAATGAATCCTCGATAGTTATTTTAGGAAATTATTCCTAATTTCACTCGCGTCACGAAATCGCTCTACGACATTGTCAAAAATAACAAGTTCCGTCTTAAACGTGAGGAACATAAGGCTTTCAAAGTTGTAAGGTCTTGTCTTGCTGCACAGCATATTTTTGCTATTTATTCACCGACATTATCTATGCAATTACATTACAATGTAAGCTCAAGCGGGTTTGAAGCAATCCTGTTACAAGAACGAGCGAACTGCAAGTTGCAACCGATATCGTACTTCAGTCATTGTACAATTCCGAATCTAAATATCATAGCTTTGAGCTTGAGCTTAATTGTTGTATGCGCGATGAAACGATTTTATATATTATATATTTGAGCGGACCACATTCTAAAATACTAATCAGCTGGGATAATTTTCGTTTAGTAAACAACAAGTGAATCCGCGTATATCCCGAGGAGTGATGCGTTTGCAAGCGGACGTCTTCGACATCAAACATTGCCACGATGAAAAAATGAGACACGTAAGTGTGTTGCGCAGACAGCAGAACGTACTTATATTATATAGAAGCTAATACGTTCGAACAAGTCCTTTCGTTAAAACAAAACCAGGATGGTGAGACAGAGCGATCTGAGAAAAATTACAAAACGGAGGAGAGCGGTTCTTTGAATTACGCGATGGACCAGTCTATCGTAAAGTGAAAAATCAACAACTTTTACTTTATATTCCGCGCGCTATGGCCAAAAATCAAATCTACGACGAGATTAGACATATCGACATCGATGTATGTAGAGTTCTTGAAAATCTGTTACGTGTCTGTTGGTTTCTGACGTCCCGCTTATCGTATTCGCTTTGAATAACACCGTGTGTCGATTACTGGCAATACTACGTCGCGTTTGTTTTTCGGTATAGAGTAGAGACTAAAAAAGTAAATGACGACATTAGACGCGTGCTGGAAAATTGTTCGAACGGGGAACGTGATTTAGAAAATCGACGCGAGCAACCAGCGAGACGTATTTCAAACCGCCGAAGCATATACGAACGATATTACGATCAACTTCGCAAAGCTGTCAATTGTTACAAGCCTGGCGATAATAAATGATCCGATACGTTGATAGTACACCGAGAGTAAAAACAAATTATTTTCTATATTTAAGGGGCCATACAAGGTAACAAAAATGTTGAACTACGGTTGTTATATGTATAGTCGCCGATATCTTTCAGTTGACGCAATTACCTTTCCGAAGAGAGCATTCTAGGATTCGACCAAATGAGATACTAAATATGACTAGAATAAAAAATTTTATTCTCTGTGTGAGTGCGTTTTCGATTAATATTCAGCATTTGTAGTGTTTGATTTACAATTGCTAAATGTTGATGTGAAGTACGTTTAAACGTACGCGGTTGACCAAGGCCGGTCAAAGCTGTCAGGCTGGCTGAACTGTAAGCAGTTAGCTTTTAAAAATCTGAAACTGACTATTAAAGTTAAATGAGCTGTAAGCTTTGAGCTATATAAAACATGTATATTTTATATAGCTCAATGGCTGTAAGATGTTTGCAAGAAGTTTAAGAAATGTTATAGAATATATATACATAATGTTTAAGGAATAGTTATAGCTATGCTCAATATTTGAAGTGATAAATTTTTAAGAAAAACTATATTTACAGAGAAGTGAGGTTTATAGAATTAATCGACATATTTTTTAAATATATCACAGGGAATTTCTTGATCTATAATTTGTAATATTCTAATATTTGATTTTGGCACTTTTTGACAAGATTGGATCTGACTTACAATTGTTCACATTGTCTACAAGTTTCACAATTCTTCATTTTTATGTATCTTGTATAATATCCGCGAAGTTAATATTATTTTGATTTTGAAATGTTCATAAAAAATGTATTAACAATTATTCAAAAGTACAGAATTCTCTCGCTGATGCATCTATAATTTTTTATAAACAAAATCAAAATTTTGCCATTCGACATAAAAATTCAAGATGTAACATTTTTAATAGCCTTGTATAATTTCTAACATTATTCCAGAGTGTTTTATTAATGTGTAATTAATATTTAATAACTGTTAAAATTTCAATGCTTTGTCATAGTTTTTATTTAAGGACCCATACAACCTTAAGAATATTCATGAGCATTCCCGAACCATCCGAATTATTGTATAAACACGGACGAATCCTATCGACAGGTAGTCAGTCGGTAGTCGTAGGAACGAAGGCAATAAATAAAGAAAGTCTTCGTGAAAAGAAAATTGCCCGTATTATAAAAAACAGTTATTATGCGCGTCTGTCGTACTGTACTAAATGTATTAAAAAATAAACGATTATAATTATATTTTTCAGATGAACCAAAGCAGTATATTGAATATGTTCTGCAGGCCTAATATTTTAAAACGTTATCTTGTTAAGTCATGATCTAGATCAACTTCAATGATTACATACCAGAGGAATATAATCATTGAACTCCACGTATTTTTAATATTAAAAGGAAAATTTGATAAAGACAATGGTTGATCTATAAATGACGTGGCAAATAAGAATTCGTCTTAATGTTACCATATTTTTGTACAAACCAACGAAAGAATATATTAACTATTAATTTTCTGGTATTTGTATGGAATTGTCTTTCTTCGTACAACGACTTTTTCTAATTTACCTCGGCGGCCCTATAGGTACATAATGCGGTTGACACCTAATTGTATGTGTGTAACGACGTGTTTGATGAAGGTTGAATCTTATCGAAGACCTTTCGTAAACTGATTCGTATCATAATACTGTATTTTGGACCAGCGAAATGAGTCGTGGAACTGACACTCTTCTTCGACGGACAAGTGATCATAATAATAGACAAAATTCAATGTAATAGTTCCTCTTATGTGTGAAAAGTTATTTCGCGAGTATATATGTCTGCATATATGTGTATACGTATGTATAATATATGAACATATGTAATGTATGTATATTGGTAATATGTAATATATGAACATATGTAATGTATGTATATTCGTAATCAGTAATATATGTGAATGTGTAATGTATGTATATCTGTAATGTATATTATATAATGTGTACATGTATATGTAATACATATATATGTCAAGAACTGTATGTTCTAATTTTGGGCCATGCAAATACATAAATAAATCCACACCAACTTATTCGTCTTCTTAACATTCCTTTGACTGTCAAACACAATACTTCTTTCAATTGAACAGTTTATTAGTACATTGTACATCAGGCATGACCTTCAGCGGGAGACTAGGTGGGGATGCGTTAAGTAGTGTGAGCTGTGAGCGCATTATGATCCGCTGTGTTACTGTGACTGTGGCACGAGGTGAGGAAAGCTATTGGAGTAGGGAGAAATGAGTTGGCCATGCCTGTTGTACACCAAGGGCCGAAAATTGGCGCCATAGGTGCCCTCAGCTCAAACATCAACCTCGCCTAGAAAAGCACATTCGGCCCGAGTTCTTCGCCGTATTTTTTTTATAAAAAAGGCATAAAGAAGACCATTTTCCGTCGTCTACAAAGTGGATCGAGGATATAATTTCTCGAGTCGTCCTCTTAAGTTTATGACATATTATATATATACACAGACGTATACGTGCGCACGCGCGCGTGTGCGTTTAAGTGGATCAACAATGGCATTTTCTGGCCCTAATGGCCTATTCCCATTGCGATTTCCGACGCCGGAATCCGGCTC
>NW_017142677.1:247919-248417 GCF_001652005.2 Ceratina calcarata
ATTATTCATTGGCTTTGATCATTATTATTTCGTTCTTTTCCACAAAAACTTATATTTCTTTTTACATCATCACATTCCCCGTAAAAAAATCTATAACCGTCTATTTTTTTTATTGAAAACGTATATGATATGAAATCGCATGAGGCATTCATACAAAAGTTTTCATAAGCTCCCGTGTTAAAAGTAAGAATTTTGTAGTGCATTTTTTTAAACAAGTTTCATGGAAATCCTGTATTTTCTTTACGAAAAATAAAAGTTCGAAACTTTAACTATTGTTTAGTTCAACTTGTATTAAAATCGTACATGCTACCTTAAATATAACAAAGTGCTAACTTCTATATCTCTTATCTAATTACATAAAGTTTATTTATAACAAATATTAGTCAAGTACTAAACGATAATAGGACTTGAAATTTGTATTGTTCTATAAAACCTTGATTTAATTATATCAGAAATAGACGACGATCGCATTTCTTAACTTTCTTATCTGGATTTGTA
>NW_017142677.1:250083-252625 GCF_001652005.2 Ceratina calcarata
GTAATTAAATGTTAATAATTATATTTTATGAACGAAATCCAAAAGATTTGAAAATTCGTACATAAGTATGTAACAAATATAATTTTAAATATATTTATATAAATTTAAAGTTTCTTAAATACAACATATTAAAAATGTTTTGGTAGAAAAATCCAGTACCGACTTAAGCCTCGTCCAAGGCAATTATGTCCTCACTCTGAATGAGGCTTTACATGTTTTACTTTGTTTTCTATGTTTACTTGAACGCAACCTTTCTCTTTCTTACCGAGGCTGAGGGGACCTTGTTTTACAGATTTATACCACGAGCAATTATATATAATTCAGTAACACTGTAATATAGTTGGCGCGAAATATTAACGTTTTGAAACGTATCGCGCACTTCCACGTTTACACGCCACGAGGAGTCGGAGATTGTGACCTATAGAAGTAAAAAATTATCCTCACAGGGGTTTCAAGTGCATTTTATTATTCACTTTTGAATCTGGACATCTGAACATGCGTGCTTTCGTTGCGTCTCGAATAATAAAAACGAATCTCGGCACGCCTCGCCTATGCTAACAAAAAATTCTGAAAGCATGGATTTAGATCCATGTCTGAAGTCTGAAAGGGAGTCGACTTTAGAAAATCCGAGGCGTCTGTTTCCGTGAGCGTCCGGTAGAAGGCGCTGGTATGCAGCGCGCGAGAAGGTTAGATCAGTGATGTAAAATTTGCGGAATTTTGATCGCAGCGCGTGCAGTGAAGAAAAGTGAAACTAAAGGTCCTGACGTAAGCGTGGTCCCAGTCTAGAATGTTTTTATGTCTTAGCTTTAAGGAGAACTTAACTGCGCGCGTAGTTTGAACGGCATACTACTACACGCGTAATTGTTCCGTATATCTGTATCAGGTCAACGGCAAGACCGAAACTGCAAACTTGCCGTTTAGAATCGTTTTTTAGAATTTTCACTTCCAAGTTCCACGATTTCGAAGTTTCCCGATTTCAAAATTTCTCGTTCTTGAACTTTTCCAATTTCGAAATTCCCCGTTTTTCAAGTTCCCCGATCTCGAAGTTCCCCGCTTTCGAAGCTCCCTGTTTTTGTTTCTTAGAATCCTCGGTTTCGAAATTCCCCGATCTCGAAGTTCCCCGTTCTCGAAATACCCCGTTTTTGCTTTTTAGAATCTTCGGTATTGAAGTACCCCGATTTCGAAGTTCCCCGTTTTCAAAGTTCTCCGTTTTCGTTTTTGAAATACCCTATTTTCGAAGTTCCCCGATTTCAAAATTCCCCGTTCTCGAAGTTTCCCGTTTTCGTTGTCGAAATACCCCGTCTTTGAAGTTCCCCGATTTTGAAGTTACTCGATTTCGAAATTCCCCGTTTTCGAAGTTCCCCGATTTCGAAGTTTCCTGTCTTTCAGGTTCCTTGATATCTAAATTTTTTCTTTCTCAGATTTTCTGATTTTCAGCTTTTCCGATCTCGTAGTTGTTCTATTTTCAGGTTCTTTGATGTTCTCGTTTTTTTTTCTTTCCCTTTTTTCTCGTAAAATAATGAAACGTTTCGATTTTAACGCATTTAAGTCAATTTTTATATTTTTCTTTTGTTTTTCCTAAAATATGTGTCGTCCATTGTTTTAAGTATGACTATGACATTCGTCGGTCGATTACCTTTAATTTCGTACTAATTTTGTCTCGATATCTTTTCATTTACGGTCTGCAACTCCTAACAACCCTCCAAATTGGGGTCACGTATTAATAAGGTATAGATAAGTGCATGCTGGCCGGCTGGCTGGCCGGTCGGTCTCTGTTTAAATTAATTTTTTCGTTTTTATTTTTGTTAAAAATACGTATAAATCGGAGTGGACACATGCGCCTCCGCACGTATTGCATCAGTACGGAAAATTAGTTCGGAGGAATTAGCGGTTAGCTAATTTCTTGAGAAATTAAATAATTACATGTACGCGAAGATCTTAAATAGAAAGTTCGATTAAATCGATATTATTGTAGTTCGGGGATTAAGAAATTGTTGATCCATTTCTTATATTCCCCGAGCGGTGACTCATACGGGCATGTATACGCCCTGAGTACGAGTGCGAGCGAGTCGCGTATAGGAAGAGAGAGAGAGCCGTATATCGGCAATCATACGCGTACCGCGACTTATTATTACTCCTAACCGGTGCGTCTACCGAGGAACACGTATTCCAGACGAATTTCTGAGAAGGTTCTCCGAATTCGAGAGGCGGATTAAAACCAGGCCGACGTTGAGAAATCCGTCTGCATTCCGGATTACAATCAGCTGTTTGCTGAAATACGATTGATGATCGGAACTGCAGTAGATCGGTATAGATCTACTGCATTGAGAGTAATCTCACGCACCTTGACCGTATCAGAGTGATTTCGAAGGTGATCCTTTGGTTATCGCTCGGACGCGAGTTTCGCTGGTCAGAGCAGTGCGGCTTTTACCGGGACCGTTTAAAGTCGGAAGCCCTTTGCCATTGCGGTGGTAAAAGTCGCATTTGTCACGGCGTCGTGACCATCATACCCGCTCTGCAGCAATTTGCTGTAACCGGTGTT
>NW_017142677.1:253343-261165 GCF_001652005.2 Ceratina calcarata
TTGTTTCCAGAAATTCGAATCAAACTAACGCCGGTGTTGGCCACCGAGGACGTCAGGTCTAGACGGGCAGTCCCGTCTGGATTTTTCAGTTTATTTTATTTTGATTATTATACCTTTTTTTCATTTCTTTTGTTTAATAAACGGTTGTGGGTTTCTGAGGGAAACTTTTCGAGTCATTATTTAAAAATTCCCGATTCTCTCATTCCGGCTCCCAGTTAGGACAACCATCCCTAACATTTTGGTTCTTCAAGCCGGATATTTTTATTGAGAATCGGACGCGTCTCTCAGATATCGAGTGTGTTCACTCACTCTGATTGGGTACAAAGAAGGTTCTTTAGTTCTTTGCTACCATGGCTTTGCCGAGAACACCACCAGTTGCCGGTAAGGGCAACTTTGAAGATTACCTCCAGCAGCATTTGGAAAAATGCGAGAGGGAGATCGTAAAATTGGTGACCAATGTCAAGAAAAAGGGCAGAGCCTGCTTTTCCGTGCCCATGCTTAGTGGCCGACTAGCGGGATTGGAAAAGTCATGGCAAGAGGCACAGGATCGCCATGAGATGGTTCTCTCGAAGGTAGCCCAGGCCGATCGGGATAAGCTGGATTATTTCCAGGAGGACTTCATCGGCGCATTGCAGGAAGCGGTGTACGACGCCCGGGACTTCTTTAATGAGGAATTGGCGGCGTTGCAGTCACCTCCGCCTCCAGCTCCCGTCGCACCCGCGTTAGCGCCTGCACCTGCGGCGGCTCCTGGACAAGCGGCAGCACAAGCGCCTCCGCCAATTTACGCCTATGCGCCCTTCAGACTGCCCGAGACGAAGATACCTCGGTTCAGAGGAAATCCTCGCGAATGGTTCAAGTTTCGGGATCTCTTCAGAGCGGTCATAATTGACAATCGGCATTTATCCGATTCACAACGCCTGCAGCGTTGTACCTGCATTGATGGTGCTGCCTTACGGTCAATTGTCAACCTGGAAATTTGTGACCAAAATTTCCAGGTCGCGTGGAATACGCTCGAGAGGCAATTCGCCAAGGAAAGGGTCGTTGTGAAAGCGTTATTGGCTCCATTGCGGGAGCTCAAGACGATTAAAAAGGATAAACTGGAGAGCATCGAACAGGTGACCATTGATCTGCAGCAGATGGTAGAAGCTCTGAGAAGATGGGACTGCCCGGTGGAATACTGGAGCATCCTCTTAGTCGACAGAGTCACTGAAAAGTTCGATGAGAGCTTGAATTTAGAGTGGGAAGAATCGATTCAGGACACTGATCGGTTTCCGACGTTCGAAAGGCTCGTACGTTTTCTGGAAATGAAAGCAGGTGCCCTGCGATCGGTCCAAAGGAGACCAGCAGCTCACAAGCCCGAACGATCGCGCACCCAGAGAACTCAAGTGCGTTCCCATGCAAACACCTTGCGAAAGGAGGAAGCTCCGGTAGAAAGGTGTTTCTATTGCCGCAAGCCTCATGTGTTACATGACTGCGAGCAATTTATGCTGTTAACTCCTGGCGAACGGTACAAATACGCAAAAACGAGCCAGCACTGTCTCCAATGCTTGTCGTCCAAGCATTTGGCCAACGATTGCCCATCGCCGAATCGGTGTAACAGATGTGATGGGAGACACCACGAACTGTTACATTTCGAGAAATGGAATTCGGCGGGTAATGTACAGCCTGCACCGCAGAACAATGCCGAACCGAACGAACCGAGATCATCGAACGGTAGATTCAGAAGGAGGAGGAACAACTCCAAATCGACAAGTACCAGTAAGCCAGTGTCGTCTCACTGCGGTACCATGTCCGGCAACGCGGGACATTCAGTGCTGCTCGCGACTGCCCTTGTGCGTATTCACGGGCCTAATGGAACGTCGCGAGTCGCTCGGGCACTCCTGGATCAGGGGTCCGAGGCCTCCTTCATCTCGACGACNCTGCAACTGCGGCGGCTTCAGCGCAGTCGGCCTCGAATCAGCCTCCTCCGTTGTATGGCTATTCGCCCTTCAGACTGCCCGAGACGAAAATACCTCGGTTTAAAGGAGATCCTCGCGAATGGTTCAGTTTTCGGGATCTCTTCAGAGCAGTCATAATTGACAATCGGCATTTATCCGATTCACAACGCCTGCAGCAGCTGCGTACCTGCATTGATGGTGCTGCCTTACGGTCAATTGTCAACCTGGAAATTTGTGATCAAAATTTCCAGGTCGCGTGGAATACGCTTGAGAGACAATTCGCCAAGGAAAGGGTAGTTGTGAAAGCGTTATTGGCTCCGTTGCGGGAGCTTAAGACGATTAAAAAGGATAAACTGGAGAGCATCGAACAGGTGACCATCGATCTGCAGCAGATGGTCGAAGCTCTGCGAAGATGGGACTGCCCGGTGGAACACTGGAGCATCCTCTTGGTTGACAGAGTCACCGAAAAGTTTGATGAGAGCTTGAATTTAGAGTGGGAAGAATCGATTCAGGACACTGATCGGTTTCCGACGTTCGAAAGGCTCGTACGTTTTCTGGAAATGAAAGCAGGTGCCCTGCGATCGGTCCAAGGGAGACCAGCAGCTCACAAGCCCGAACGATCGCGCACCGAGAGAACTCGAGTGCGTTCCCATGCAAACACCTTGCGAAAGGAGGAAGCTCCGGTAGAAAGGTGTTTCTATTGCCGCAAACCTCATGAGCTACATGACTGCGAGCAATTTATGCTGTTAACTCCTGGCGAACGGTACAAATACGCCAAAACGAGCCAGCACTGTCTCCAATGCTTGTCGTCTAAGCATTTGGCTAACGATTGCCCATCGTCGAATCGGTGTAACAAATGTAGTGGGAGACACCACGAACTGTTACATTTCGGGAATTGGAATTCGGCGGGTAATGCACAGCCTGCACCGCAGAACAATGCCGAACCGAACGAATCGAGATCTTCGAACGGTAGATTTAGAAGGAGGAGGAACACCTCCAAATCGACAAGTACCAGTAAGCCAGTGTCGTCTCACTGCGGTACCATGTCCGGCAACGCGGGACATTCAGTGCTGCTCGCGACTGCCCTTGTGCGTATTCACGGGCCTAATGGAACGTCGCGAGTCGCTCGGGCACTCCTGGATTAGGGGTCCGAGGCCTCCTTCATATCGACGAGTTTGGCAGATGACCTCCAACTCGTACTACAGAAGACTCCAGCGGTGGTTACTGGACTCGGAGGCGAACGGACTGCGAACCTGAGATACAGCGTCGACGTAGGGCTCGGAACGGTAGACAGCGAAGAGGCGACGCTACGAGCGAGAGCGCTCGTAGTGTCCAAAATAACCGCATACACTCCGCCACAGGTCAGTGTACCCTTGAACGAGCTGTTCAAAGACCTTCAACTAGCGGATCCCGAGCCTACTGCGAATAAGCGCATCGACTTGCTGTTAGGAGCAGATATATATGCGCTGATCTTAAAAGGAGGTATACGTCGGATTGACGAGAATTCTCCGATCGCGCAGGATACCGTGTTTGGCTGGGTGCTCTCCGGACCATGCAAAGGCACAACGCCCGTACGCAACATTAGAGCGTTACATTGTAACGTGCTAGAATCGCTGGACGAAGCGATTCGGCGTTTTTGGGAAGTGGAAGCTGTACCCACGAAGGCTCCGAGAACTCAGGAAGAGGAAGAGTGCAATGCACATTTCTCTAGACCGGTCCAGCGGACGAAGGAAGGCCGGTTTATCGTCCGCCTTCCCTTCAAGGTATCGCATCCGGAGATTGAGCTGGGAGATTCCCTACGTTGCGCTCTCTCCGCGTTGACGCGATTACGAAAGAAACTGGACCAGGAGCCGACGCTCGTAAAAGAATACGGCGAGTTCCTGGCGGAATATGAATCGATGCATCATATGACGAAGCTCAGGGCTATTGAGCCGTCCCGACTCTACATTCCGCATAGGGCCGTAGTTCGGGCAGACAGCATGATGACCAAATTACGAGTCGTTTTCAATGCGTCGAGTGTCACTTCGAGCGGACGCTCGTTGAATGACATTCTTCATATCGGGCCAAAATTGCAACGGGATATGACTATTATCCTAACGAACTGGCGGTTGTACCAATTCGTTTTAGTGGCGGACATTGAGAAAATGTTCCGTCAGATCCTCGTTGCCCCGAAAGACCGACGCTATCAGTGCATAGTGTGGCGTGCACCAAAAGCCGAACAGCTTACGGCTTTTGAATTGAATACCGTGACGTATGGTACGGCATGTGCCCCATACTTGTCAATGCGAGCCCTTCTCGAACTCGTGCGAGAGGAAGGAGCGAATTTCCCTCTCGCCGTTCCAGTTTTAGAGAAGGACGTGTACGTCGACGATGTGTTCATCAGTGCACCTGATAGGAATCGAGTAGACCTCATTCGAAATCAGGTGTGCCAGCTTCTGCAAAGAGGAGGTTTCCACTTGAGAAAGTGGGCGGGAAATTCAGCGGACTTGCTGCGAACTATCCCGGTCAGTGAGCATTCACACGCCGTCGATCTTTCTCTGTTTGAAGATTCAGAGTTAAAGGTGTTAGGCTTACGATGGGTACCATCGGCGGACTACTTCTATTTCAATTTAACTCGATTCCAGCCGTCCGTAACTCCGCCGACGAAGCGTTCTTTGTTCAGCGAGATTGCGAAGCTCTATGATCCACTTGGTTGGCTGTCACCAGTGGTCATTAGAGCAAAAATACTGATGCAATCGCAGTGGTTGGAGAAAATCCACTGGGATCAGGCAGTATCGATGGAAACTCACAGAACGTGGAATCACTTCTGTGAAGACTGGGTTAAGTTGAACAGGTTGAGAATTCCGCGATGGATTGGCATAGAAGCAGACGTAAGTTCCGTGGAGTTGCACGGCTTCTGCGATGCATCGCTCGCCGCGTATGCCGCCGCCGTGTACATACGAGTAACAACGGCTAAGAACAAGGTGGTAACTTCCTTGTTGATGGCGAAGTCGCGAGTCGCTCCCATCAAGACGCTCACCGTCCCAGTTCTGGAACTGAACGGGGCCCTCCTCCTCGCCGAACTGTTAAAACATGTGGCGAGTTCGCTTGCAGTACAAGCAGAGCGGATTTTCTGTTGGACAGATTCCACGATCACGCTCGCTTGGATCAGAAAACATCCGTCGACCTGGAAGCTGGTCATAGCGAACAGGGTGTCAAAAATCCAGACCACGTTGCCCACCGCGGTTTGGCGGCATGTTCCAACGCGTTCGAACCCTGCCGATCTGAACTCCAGAGGAGTCGAGGCAGAAGAGCTTCTGGAAACGAAGCTGTGGACGCAGGGACCCATTTGGCTGCAACAATCGGAAGCGGAGTGGCCTGTAACCCCTGCTTCCGTTGACACCGACGAGGGTAAGCGTGCGTCCTACGCCCACGTCACCACCCCGAAGAGAGAATGGGAGGTACTGTCNGCGCGGATGAGTTCGCGACCCTCACACCTGGTCATTTTCTGGTGGGCGGTCCGCTGAATGCGCTTCCGCGGGAAACTGTAGAAATGGAAAAAGTCACGCGGCTTACGCGTTGGAGAGTTCTACAGAAATTCCACGAACAACTCTGGAGACATTGGACGAGGGATTATCTCATCTATCTCCAACAGAGAAATAAATGGCAAACCACCCAAGCGCAGTTGCAGCCTGGCGATTTGGTTCTAATACAAAATCCTCTCGTTCCTCCTAATCATTGGGAGATGGGGAGAGTTGAGAAAGTATTCCCGGGAACCGACGACAATGTAAGGGTCGTTGAGGTTCGTATAGCTAAACATACATATAAGCGGCCGATCACGCGAATGTGTAAATTAGCTGTCGATTAAATTCCCGTTGGTATTAAATTCGCCGAGAATAACATAGAACGATGGGCTATAAAGTTCTTATGGTATCGGCTGTTCACGGGTATACGAGGCAAAGGACTTAGATGAGAAACAAAGACTCGATCGTATGATCGGTGTTTGGGCATCGGTCTTTGTCACTCGTACGGGCGGTCGGATTAAGGAGTCGGTACGGTACGATACCATCTCCTTACACCGTTCCCGAAGACAAACTCGTGGAATTTCGGATTTTGCCGATTCCGTGAACTCGCTGGACAGTCAGTCAGTTAGCAACGAGCAACGATGGCAAACGACGGCAATCGAAATGGAAACCGAGGCCACCGCGGAGTTCAACACCAAATTTGAACAATGTCTCACGCTGGCTTATGTAAAGGGAACGACCCGAAAGCGACCAGCCATGGACACCGCCGAGCAGGACGCGGTGGGCCTGCCCTGCGATGAAGTACCACCTCGAACGGACCCCGTGCCGCCGATCGCTGCTTCTTCAGGCGAAAGGATATCGCCTCGCCAGGAGCAAGCTGGACCAGAAGCGGAGCGACGGACATCACGGGACGAAATAATTATTCCTCTCCCGCACTGTANGATGGGGAGAGTTGAGAAAGTATTCCCGGGAACCGACGACAATGTAAGGGTCGTTGAGGTTCGTATAGCTAAACATACATATAAGCGGCCGATCACGCGAATGTGTAAATTAGCTGTCGATTAAATTCCCGTTGGTATTAAATTCGCCGAGAATAACATAGAACGATGGGCTATAAAGTTCTTATGGTATCGGCTGTTCACGGGTATACGAGGCAAAGGACTTAGATGAGAAACAAAGACTCGATCGTATGATCGGTGTTTGGGCATCGGTCTTTGTCACTCGTACGGGCGGTCGGATTAAGGAGTCGGTACGGTACGATACCATCTCCTTACACCGTTCCCGAAGACAAACTCGTGGAATTTCGGATTTTGCCGATTCCGTGAACTCGCTGGACAGTCAGTCAGTTAGCAACGAGCAACGATGGCAAACGACGGCAATCGAAATGGAAACCGAGGCCACCGCGGAGTTCAACACCAAATTTGAACAATGTCTCACGCTGGCTTATGTAAAGGGAACGACCCGAAAGCGACCAGCCATGGACACCGCCGAGCAGGACGCGGTGGGCCTGCCCTGCGATGAAGTACCACCTCGAACGGACCCCGTGCCGCCGATCGCTGCTTCTTCAGGCGAAAGGATATCGCCTCGCCAGGAGCAAGCTGGACCAGAAGCGGAGCGACGGACATCACGGGACGAAATAATTATTCCTCTCCCGCACTGTACGCTCCGCATACCGGGGCACATTCCTACTGGGGCCCGAAAATATCGGTGTAAGGTGCCCCAAGGACGGTACGTTCTTCGATGTAACGAGGAGGGCATCCTACATTCGATGGTGCTGAAACCTGCGAGCAATACTGCGGTGATCGCCCAGCCACGAGCGAGGTCAGTACGTGCACTGGCACCGACGTCCGTACAGCCTGCAGTCCAGCCTGCGGCCCCGCCATCAACCAGCCGTAGGCGACGAGGACCACGAAGGCGACAGGACAGAAGTCCGGACCAACGGTATCTGCCACAGCCGCGAGGAAGAAACCCCGGGTCTGGAAGCCGCCAGCATTAACATCGGGCAGAGCGACGATCGGACCGACGTATGCCGACCTGGCCGAGCGGCGATCGCCAAGGACGCGGACCAGGGCGTCGAAACGAAGGACAGGCGCTACCGGACGAGCACCGGAATCAGTTAGGTCTCGCACTGCAGGCGACGTTAAACCTCCTCGGTTTTGGGTGAGTCCACTTGCCATTTTTTATTATTTCCGCGAGTAATTTGTATGTGCTCCCTTCCGCCCTTCTGAATTGCGCGGATCGCGCAAGGGGGGCGGTATGTTAAAAATACGCATAAATCGGAGTGGTCAGCATGAGATACATGCGCCTCCGCACGTATTGCATCAGAACGGAAAATTAGTTCGGAGGAATTAGCGGTCAGCTAATTCCTTGATAAATTGAATA
>NW_017142677.1:262102-263491 GCF_001652005.2 Ceratina calcarata
TTGCTAATACTGCACAGGTGAGCGCTACAAATTTAAATATATATATACTATCGGCCTATGTAAACGGCAGTCGAGTCAGTTGCTTATTAGACACTGGCAGTTCGCACACGTTGATGAGAAAGACATTAGCGAGTCGGTTAGAGTTGCACATGATTGAAGTTCCGAAAATAGAATTGCGCGGATTCAATGGTGCAGAAACTCTTAGCAATGTTTGCGTAAACATCACTATTAAAATTATGGAAGAACCTGCTAAAGTAAGCGCGATATTGGTAGAGCCTAATCAGTTGAATTATGAGATGATCGTGGGCCGCGATTTTCTAGATCAAGATCACATCGTTTTTATTAAACAACGGAATCAAATCGTAATCAAGGCGCTACCCGACATAGACTATTTGAGAAATGATATAAATGTATGCGCCGTCGAAGAAAAAATAAATTTCGACGGAATTGAATTTTGGACGGATTACGTATGTAGACAAAGATCTTTTTATGAATCTAATTACGAAATACGCCGATCAAATTACTACGTCTTGGAAGACGTTAGGGATGACTAACGTAGTTAAGATGCGTATACAATGTACGACAGATACGCCGGTTGTTTATCGTCCATATCGCATGGCTGAAAGCGAACGAGTAGTCGCGCGACGGATGATTTAAGAATTGTTGGACAATGGAATTGAGAGCGAGGCTACACGATATCAAGAAAAATTATATTGTTATGATTGGAATTATAAGCGAAGCATCGACGGGAGAGAGCCGAAAACTTTTTGCTGAGTTCAGAGGACCTTTTCGTGTTTGTAAGACGTTTTTCAATGATCGTTACGAGATAGAGAATCTACGAGAAGGGGGCCGAGGTGCCAAGACGATTGTCGTCGTCGACAGGTTGAAGCCGTGGATAGCGGTAGTTAAAGAATGAGATACTGAGAGTTATTTTTGTTTTGTTTAAAGGGAAAAGGGGTTTGGAGATCGAGATCGTCCGTTCCATAACAAGACGGATGTGTATGGAGCGTTGTCACCGTGATGACCAGGTTCTAGGATGCGATCATCAAGCGTCAAGGACGAGGATGGATTTGGTTGTCCGCCAGAGCAAGGAATAGGGTTATGCCGTCCTGCTTGGTTGTGTACCAAGGCAAGGAATAGGGCTATACCGTCCTGTCTGGTTGTTGATTTGGTTGTCCGCCAGAGCAAGGAATAGGGCTATGCCGTCCTGTTTGGTTGTTCATGTGATTGTTCGCCAAAGCAAGGAATAGGGCTATGCCGTCCTGTCTGGTTGTTGATTTGGTTGTCCGCCGGAGCAAGGAATAGGGTTATGCCGTCCTGCTTGGTTGTGTACCAAGGCAAGGAATAGGGCTATACCGTCCTGTCTGGTTGTTGATTTGGTTGTCCGCC
>NW_017142677.1:263566-264219 GCF_001652005.2 Ceratina calcarata
TTCACACGCCTTATAAAACGATATTTCGATTCGAGAACGACATTTATAATATTGTTTAAAGAGAACGGCGTTTTTTGAAAATTATTATACACGCAAGGTTTACGAACGAACAACAAGTGTTCTCTCTCGGCCTTATAACATGATCGAAAATTTATATAACAACGCCGTCTGCCGGCTGGAATCACCGGGGAGGCGGTAACGAGAATTCGTATTCGAAGAGAAACGAGATATAGACCAGCCAGCTTTCGCAAACCGCAAACAAACAGCTGAATTTTGTATTTGAAAATCGCCCCGGGGCAGTGTCGGCGGTTTAATAAACCGTTTATATGTATAATAAAACGATCTTTATTTACCCACCTTCCTCCTCTTTCCGGTACCAACAGCAGCAGCAGCAGCAGCAGAATTTTGTTAGGCTAAATCTCCTAACAAATACTATTATATTGTCTTGAACGGTTCAGTTCAATTGTACGAGAAAAAAAAAATAACCTGTACCTTATCGAAATAATATCGTAAAAAGTATTGTAACCGTAATACACGTAGAATGATTCAAAATTCCCTCTCTCTCTCTCTCTCTCTCTCTCTCTCGCCGTCGCTCAGCCGGCGCAGTGATGTAAGATTTGCGGAATTTCGATCGCCGCGCGTACGGTGAGGAA
>NW_017142679.1:0-324 GCF_001652005.2 Ceratina calcarata
ATCCATTTAGAGATACAAATGTCTCATGCACATTTGAATAAATTTTCTATTAGAGAAAGTATTTATATTGAGGATCTGTTGATTTTGAATTAGACTGGATTAAGAATGAATGATCATTCTTGGCTGATCCTGGATATTCACGGTTCTAATCTGTCTGCCAATTAGCATTACAGATTAAACCAATTATATCACTGACTTTAATTGGCGATACGAAAAATTTGCCAACTTCAATCATTTACGAAATGCAATCATAAAAATTTGGAATTAAGTTTCAGGTTCCTAAATACAGAAATGTTAAAAGATATATAAAATTTATAATACATA
>NW_017142680.1:0-324 GCF_001652005.2 Ceratina calcarata
TTATGCATCTAAAGAAATTCGAGTATTATTTACACTTTGAACGAGGTACACTTTTCTTACTATGACATATGCTCGGAATCTGTTACAACCAAATTAACTTTATGGTTTACCTTGCGTTTCTGCCTTTTGGACGCCTTCCGTGACACTTTCGTATCCCTCGCGTCTTGCTTATTCAAGCCCAGACGAAAACGCTCGGGCACCTTTGAATCTAGAGTATTTTCGTCTGTAAACGGAAATATTATACATACGATTAATCCACGAAGCTGGAGAGATATATTGGTTCTTACATCATTTACAAAATTACATAAAATCAAATGGTTAGTT
>NW_017142681.1:0-324 GCF_001652005.2 Ceratina calcarata
ATTTTATTAACAAAGAAGTGCAAACAGACAATAATGTTCAAGATAAACAAATTGAGACTGAAAAATGGAGTATTATGCAACTCATAAAAACAGACAATTACAGGTTTGAAAGCGTTTACAGGCATAAAGTTGTGTGTACTAGAAGCACTAGTAAATAGTATCAATTTAATAAAAAATAGTGCGAATGATAAGCATGTGTGTACACTAACAGAAAGAGTTGTGTTAACTTTGTGTAAACTGAAGTTATGTCTTTCTTATGAATGCCTTGAAGTTTTATTATACTCAACGTTTACTTGATCACCATGACAAAATTTATTCAATGGC
>NW_017142682.1:0-324 GCF_001652005.2 Ceratina calcarata
TTTTTTTATTTTTTTCATAAAAAGGCTTTTAATGAGGAATGTTTTTCAGTTTTACAGATAAATACTTTTCCTTGTATAATAGCAAGATATAATCGTAAATGTTATGCATATTGATTAAGAAGAAGCATGTAGAAGTGTGCTTTAATTTGTTACAAAGAAAAAGCAGAAACAAACTTGAATTCCTGTCGCCTTAAGCTAAAATCTTCGATATTTAATGAGTTAAATATGATTAATTGACATTTTATTGGCATTGACGAAATCCGACCGTCCCACCGTCGAAATGGCGAACTTTTGTCAAAAAGTTTCGTTTTTCCAAAATAACTC
>NW_017142683.1:0-324 GCF_001652005.2 Ceratina calcarata
TGACCAATGCTTCCAGAGCTGCTCGTGGAATTTCTCTATGATCTTCCATCGCGACGAGCGCGGGAGGTTCATTAACGGCTCGCCAATTAAAAAATGACCAGGCGTAAGCGCCGAATAATCATCTGCACTGTCGCTCATTGGGGCGATCGGGCGAGAATTTAAACTCGCCTTGTTAGGGATGCTTGCCCTAAAGGAATGCCGGAGAAATGAGAATCGGGTTTTGAATAAACTGTACTCACGTTTTTCCCAAAAGAACCAAACACCACATTTATTTAAATTCAAAAAGCGAAGTAGCAGCCCAAAATTTGATTAATACTAAGAAAA
>NW_017142684.1:0-324 GCF_001652005.2 Ceratina calcarata
ATGGTCGCGTCGTCCCCACTTTCCGGCGTGTACGGAAGGATACGAGATCCCTGGCATGTACCCTTGCCTACGCATCAATAACATTTTCTTTGTTTATATTATGCACTACTGCTCCTATTTCCTAACCCTACTACCCCAATTATAGCCCAGACTATTACCCTATGCTATACTTACCTATCCTACGCTACAACTCTCCTAATTAACTTAAATCTTAAACCTAGTATGAATGATGATGAATGAATGCGTGTGTGGGCTGGCGCAAACATTCGGGGGGGCTGGGAGTGCCTAAGGTGCTGGGGGTGAGTTTGGCCCCCAGTTCTCGAG
>NW_017142685.1:0-324 GCF_001652005.2 Ceratina calcarata
TTTAAGAAATCCAGTATGATTAGAAAGCCCATTAATCCACCAAATACTAGATTCGCGAATAACGTGCTGACTGTGAAGCGACCGGAGGAGTCCACTACAACTTAAAATCCAACATGGCACAGAGAACCAAATCTTTACCAACTGCCAGAAACCTAAGATTCATACAGATTAACCTCAATCACGCCATCGCGGCCCAGTCGCTATTAGAGAGCCATGTGATAGCCAACAATATAGATATCGCTCTAGTATCAGAACCCTATAATGCTGCGAAGGTAGGTTGGATTCGCAAAACAAACAACAGAGCAGCTATAGTCCTAAACTCGA
>NW_017142686.1:0-324 GCF_001652005.2 Ceratina calcarata
AAAAAAAACAGGAACGAAACTTATCTGGAAACCGGGTCTAACTGAAGCGTGTGACTATCGAACACATCGCTTGCAAAAGTTGTACGCATTCACTCTCGTCGTAGAAAGTGATATATAAATCAACCGGCTTAAATACGACTGTAATTATTCATAAAAAGACAAACCGAATTACAGTGTCGGAGCATTCGTATTAAATAATTTCTCTAACATTGACATATTATCTTTCTCATTAGAATTTTTTAATTTCTGTCAACTTTTTGCTTTACAGGTATTTCTCATTATTTTTACTATATTCTAAATTCTCTTTAACTAAGATTAATAAGA
>NW_017142688.1:0-324 GCF_001652005.2 Ceratina calcarata
ATTAGACTAATTAGGAATTACAACTATTTAAATAGCTTAATTGGACGAAATTCAAATTAATGATTGCATTTGAATTCTTAATTAATGAATCTGAATTCTTAAACCTAAATTAAAAAATAAAAGTGTCGATTAAAATTTAGGAATATTAATTAAAAAATCTGCAACTCTCTTATGCATTTTTATGATATTACATATAATATGTAATAAATGGATTTCTAAAAAATATTTTTAAGTCTTAAGTTTGTTTCTTTATATTGATTTTGAGTTAATGTTTATTTACTTAAATTGAATGTTCAATTTTCAGGTGGACACCTTCGAATACAG
>NW_017142689.1:0-415 GCF_001652005.2 Ceratina calcarata
CATAGTATCACCCAGTACAACAATCATGTGACGACCCCAGTAGAGCATGTAACTAGTCCGAAATAACGCAATCACTAGGAAGAAGAGAATTGACAGACAAATAATAGTAATTACACCAGACATGATTACAAAGAGAGAAACTTACAAGAAGACAATAAAAACGAACAATTCTTACCCATAAAAATCCATGTAACTAACCCGAAGTAACACAACCACTAGAAAATAGAATTGACAGAGAAATAAGATTTTACAGTAAAAACAATAATTACACCCAATACGATTACAAAGAGAGAAAACCTACAGGAAGACAATGAAAATGAACAATTCTTACACATAAAATTCACAACCAGTAATAATCACTCCCAATAACCCTAACAACAAACAAACCACCCACCCAACCCTCCACGAAGTAATA
>NW_017142689.1:1194-4315 GCF_001652005.2 Ceratina calcarata
TAATAATAATAATGATAATAAAATAACAATAATAGACAGACTAGACAAGAAGAGAACAAAACTGTTCACAAATTAGAAACAGAACAGTAACAACAACTAGAAACAGACAAAGAAACAACAAGACAAAAACTTTTTCAAAGAACTTTTATCCAAAACCAAAACTAACAAAAATCACTTCAAATATACAGGATGTATATACGCAATAAAATTATACTATAAAACATAAAACAAAAAAGTGAAATAATACGTACCAAGGAAAAAAACTCGTCCAGATTCTGCATCTCTCCGTAATTAATTTCAACAACTCGAACTGAACGTATGAGCCAGACTGAATCGCCGCGCAACCAGAACCAGACCTCCACCTTGTATATCCCCTCCAAATACCGGAATAACGCACCAACCACCGACCACAGAAACACAAGCAAAGACAAACGAAGACACGCACAAACACACTCAAGATTCAATCCGAAACCTCCCACCATACCCTGTAAACGGAAAAAGACGAACAAATCTACTCTGAAAATTTTACAAAACCAAGACTGCCGATAGCTTCAAATTATGCACCGGAACATGTGCACTATAAATCAACACCTCGTTAGAATAAAAATGAAAAGAGAAAAGAAAGCAATAGGCATTATCTCTAAACAAAAGAATTGCAATAGCACCAACCTACGAAACAAGACAAGGAAAACCAGATCACAATAGGAAAAGATATAAAAGAGAAAATAATACACTGCCAAAACTGTTAGGACTACGTTCAAAATACCTAGATACAACAAGAATAACCGGAACAATATCCAATAAGAAATACAATACCCCATAATAATTCTCATTTAGGAAACTATGCATATCCAGAACAAGATTCATACCTCACTAGTGACGAAACAATAAAAACAGGAAGACTAACGGATATTCCCGGAAATAGAAGCGATCACGAACAAACAATAAAAGAAATACCAGGAACACAGATTGAACACCCCCACTCCAAATAATAAAAACACGAGCTACGCCAATTGGCAAAAGTAACTCATCAGGGCGGAGCAATTGAAAATCAAGACTCCGAAACTAAAACCATGTAAAAAGCCTTACCCCACCAAGAAATAGTTGCAACATATAGCTAGAAAGGGCGTGCCAAGAACCAAATATAAAACGAGAACATTCTGCAATCGAGACACAGTTGAAAATACGGATAAAAACCAAGACAAACTAGACAACATGAACCGAACCAATTATAAAGAAAGAGAAGACCCCTCCTTACAAAGAGCAATAGTGCCAGAGGACTTTCCAAAAACCAGACTAACATTCTCGGAGAGCGAAGACTTTAACGATGCACTGGCAGCTTGCATTGACCAATATACAGAAGCACGAACAAGAAAAGGAGTCCGAATCCAGCATATCACGTTCAGCGATTTTTACAAGAAAAACGGTGGAATCGTGGTTACGTGTGAATCCAAAACAACGGTGAATTGGCTGGACAAGGCCATAAAATATATCAAAATGCCAAGCGGTGTGAAATTAAGAACAGACGACAGATCCATACTGGAACACAGGTATGTAAAAAGAAAATAACGCACATAACACACACAATTTTCTCTCAAGGAACAACTCAATTATTGACAACCCCAACATAGAATTATCCGAAGAAATTATTTTTATAGATACATAATAGAGGGCAAAGCAACACACTCTAGATTTAATACCACTAATATAATCGAAACAATTGGACGATTCAATAACGGATTAGACGTCTCAAAATGGAAGATAATGGGAGAACGAACAGCGAGTGGAGGTAGAATAATGAAAATAGAGATTGATGGAAGATCATTGGGAGCAATAAGAAAAAGGGCAAATAAGCTGGCACTTGACAAATACCTTATTCAACGATTTTACATTTTAACGGTAGAACGAACATCAGGTAACAGAAACAACGATACAGACAGAGACACAGAAATTCGCGACGAAGATTTTGAGTGGGCGCAAGTCACAGACACAAATCGAAACGACCAAGCGACTCCAGAAAACATCGGGACAATGAATAATGAAGACGTATCCATGATGCTGATAAGAGAATTAGAGGAAGTGTCGCAGGAATCCAACGGCCTATTCGACAAGGAAGGCGATGACATACTTATGGACCTAACAACGGGACCGGACGAAATCATAGAAGCCACTCCACCGCAACCAGAACAGCCATCGACCAATCAATCAGTAAACAAGACTGCAATAAGGAAAGAACGTAACAAGGAACAGGGCACGGAAATTTGGACAGAAACCCCAAAAACAAGCAAAATAAATACCCCGCCAAGGAACAACCATCAAAATGAAATCGAACATGACATTGAAATTATGCTGTCTGGCGTAACAAAAGAACCACAATCGACAAACGCCAAGACCTCTCACAAAAAAGGACAGAACAATCGGAAAATAGGAAAACACTGAACACGTTAAAACTTTTTACAGACAGACAAATGTATCTAGAATATATATCAAATAAACTCATATCGTTTGTACCTAATAAAAGCAATAAAAACCACCCAGCAAGATATTGAACTCTCAACCTGATCGAACACCACATAAATCCATTTAAATAACAATAACAAAAACCACCTGAGAAACACTGAAACCTTAATCCAAATCCACTACATAACAACAACATTAATAACAAGAACACAGCAGCCACCCGATAGACATTAAACTCTTGAAAATACATACCCGATCAAACACCCACGTAACAAATTCAAACCTCCCGACATCCTTCAAAAAAGAGAAGAGGAAGAAAGAAGAAAGAAAGGAAGAGAGAGAACAACCCCGAATACATCCGTAAGCTAATGCAGAAATCTCTCGTAAAAAGAGTAAAGTACGTACAACAATGCACCAGCTCTAAATATGATAATAACAGAAAATCCCATACGAACTATAACGCGAAACAAACTACCAACGTACTAAAAACAGGAAAACAATGAAAACACTACAAGAAAAACAGGAGAGGAAGGGTAAATAACAATAAAAGTCCTTTAGAAAACAAAAATATAACAAAATATATATACTTTAATTCAGAAAACACACAGGAACAAGTAATACGTATAGATTAAGTCAAGAAATAAGATCGGCCGAGCAAACC
>NW_017142690.1:0-324 GCF_001652005.2 Ceratina calcarata
AAGGTTTTTGGATGCTTGGCGTATGCCCATCTTCCTAGTCAAGGCAGAAGAAAACCAGATCCGCGCGCACGGGCTTGCATATTCGTTGGATACTCGAATAGAACGAAGGGATACTGATTATGGGGTCCGACAATTAAAGACATAATACATACGAAGCACGTAAAATTCGACGAAAATAAAATAGGTTTTGACTATTTAAATGGAAATACTACTTCATACTATTTTCAGCCTCAGAAGGAGACAGGTCGAAGTTTAACAAAGAAATCAATGTCTTGATCGACAGTCCGAGGGGTCCTCAGGAGAACAATCCAGTGACGAGGAAAT
>NW_017142691.1:0-324 GCF_001652005.2 Ceratina calcarata
ATTACTTACTTTATTTTTCTCGAGACGCACGAAACGTATATATATAGAAGAAGAAAAGGAAGAAAGGAATGAAAATACGTTGGGCGTATAGTTTATGTCGTTTCCTTGACAATCGAGCCACATTGGATCGTGCTATGGCTCATAAAACGTGCACCGACATCGTAAATACTCACAATATATCGCGTAAAGGCATATCATTATCTTTTATCGACAGGAGGACACGTTTTCGATACGTATTACATAAACTAGACTTGTATACTGTTATAAATTCAATGGAAGTAAAATTCAGTAGAAAACATGTTGAAAACGTACTAACGAAGACAG
>NW_017142692.1:0-324 GCF_001652005.2 Ceratina calcarata
ACCATCTGTTTAGTCGTCAACAACTTCAAGTCTGCTGCATTGAGGTGCCCATATCTCATATGCCATAATTCATTTGAAGTCTCAGCAAAATTAGCTATCTCTTCCATCTTAACCTGACTCGATTTAATTGTACCCGGCGAAAGCTTCAGGAAATATAAATTCCCTACCTTTGGAACCGTTGCGATTACTTGTCCCTCTACATTTTTTATTAGAGCTGTATTATTCGCAAACGTGACTCTTATCTTGGCATTGGTTAAACCAGACACGGATAGTAGATTCATTTTCAAATCAGGCACGTACAGTGTATTCTCACATCTTATATGC
>NW_017142693.1:0-324 GCF_001652005.2 Ceratina calcarata
AATCGTCACGTTACAGTGTTTCACAATGCTATGGGCTTACTGTTAGTATCCCTACAAAATATTCAGCACCGACACGTCCTTACTAAAAATTTTGCGCTACCATGTACGTACCTTCGATTTTTAAAATCGCCAGGGGTGAAATGGAAAAAAGGAAAAAAAAATAACCGATGGAAAATGTATCGTGCGGAGGGAAGAGAAAAAAGCAAGCTGATGTTGCGGATGAAATGGGTCAAGCGGAAGGCCAACACGTATCCAATGGAATTCAATGTCGGCTATAATAGTTTCGTGGCAAATTAGCTGCAGACTTTACCTCTGCTATCATCC
>NW_017142694.1:0-324 GCF_001652005.2 Ceratina calcarata
ACAATCAACGATGCAATTGACTTTTTTTTTTATCATAGAACTCGCGTGTCGAAGGCTAATGAATTTCTCGGCAAAGTTTCACGAGAAGATGGACTATCGATTGAATCTCATTCCGCGCCGCGGGTCGTAATTAAAAATCTTGTGCCCGCTGGAAAAAACTTTGAATAAAAGTTGATACGATCATCGTCGGAAGCCAGAAGAATAAAATTAAATACGGGTATTTGTTGGAATTTCTGTAGGAAATTTTAAATCGTTTTTAATATTCAAACTTTTCCTTTGCTTCGAATCGTTATACTTACAATACGTAATTGCATATTTATATGA
>NW_017142695.1:0-324 GCF_001652005.2 Ceratina calcarata
AGACGCACAATGTGCGCACTCTGCAAGTATGCAGGTGGTTTTCTCAAGAAGAAATTGATGAACATCTTGCTCATGGGACGTGTGATAACAGCCTCCATCAGGAGACTTAAGTCTCTACCAAGAATTATATAACAAAAAGACGCACAACGTGCACACTCTACAAGTATGCACGCGGCTTTCCCAAGAAGAAATTGATGAAGTGGTGTCGAGCCTTCGAGATTCCACCTCAATATTGTAAAAGTGATATGAAGAATTGAGAAGAAAGGACGTGCATACTGTACACTATTAGACAGCCAATCATGAGCTGAGAGAGAGGAAATTGAA
>NW_017142696.1:0-324 GCF_001652005.2 Ceratina calcarata
CTAGGATTATTAAGGATAATATTAATTATAGATAACGTCTTCTAATTTTGATATTTTCTATTGTATAATTAGAGATGAATTATTAGAAAAGCAATTGTCAGTATTCCGATACCTTCGAATGCATTTGCTACTAGTCTATAAAACGTGTTCACCTATTCGATTAACACTCATCTAGAATTCAATTATAGTGACTCCTACATTAATATTTTGACACGTCTCAAAACGGAATAACTTTTTTAATATTCGACCAAACAACTTAATGTTAAATAGGCTCTCAAAATATTTAAATTAAGAAGTTTTCTAATCAATAATTCAAGGAAAGAT
>NW_017142697.1:0-324 GCF_001652005.2 Ceratina calcarata
AGGGAACATGCAGGATGTTTCAGGAGTGATTCTTGAAAGAATAATAATAATAATAATAGATTTTTGCATAAGTGTATTTGGTCCTCCTTTTTCTTTCTTTTTAATGCTAAACAGACAGCGACGATGACAATAATAATAATAATAATGATGATGACAATAACGGTACTTTTCCTCGGACAAGCAAGTCGATTGATTGATTTATCGGTTAGTTAGTTTGCCAATTGTTCGATTACAAACCAACGGACCTGGTCGACTTTCCTCATTAATTGCTGACGATTCCGATCGTTCGTGACTCGACTCTGCTCTTAACGCATGAGATTCGAA
>NW_017142698.1:0-324 GCF_001652005.2 Ceratina calcarata
ATTTAATTTCTGTAAATACTCGAATTTTTCTAAACGTGTTATAAAGTTTGAACAATTATTTTAATAAGCAGAACAAATAGAAAGAGACTAAATGAAGAATATCTAATGGCAAGTTGGGAAGTCTGTATTCTGGAAAGGAGGAAGGCCTGAAAAATGGGTTCCCGTCACGACAAACCCTGCCAGCCTCCTTGTATATGTATAATAACCAGGCTGGATGGATGCCGGCCGATATCCTCGCGGTAAATCATTGTAAATTCATTTTACTGTCCACCCCCGCCGACTCCCGGCTACCCTCAGATTTATCGATTCCAACCCCCCCCCCCC
>NW_017142699.1:0-324 GCF_001652005.2 Ceratina calcarata
ATTGGTCTTACAATTGTACGTGTAAAGCAGTGAGAGAATAAACTACGTCTATTAATGGTATACTTTATGTTGTAATATTATGTTGTTGTATTGAACAATTAGACCGAGATACTCTCCGTCTTGAATTATCAGTCGAGATCAGCGAATCGGCGTTGACCAGTCCGCTGTGCGTTCGATTGCAGGGTTTGCAATCCGCTTCGACGTACAGTCGAGTTCTACGCATTCGCCACTCGCATTCGAACGGATTCCGTTCGTGGAGAATCGAGTCAGGGATCGTCTACCGAGATTAAGACCTTGAATGTCTAATCTCTTTTGCCGTTCGGT
>NW_017142700.1:0-1053 GCF_001652005.2 Ceratina calcarata
CATAGGTCGAAAGGTCAACCGTTTCTGAGATATAAACATTTTTGTTTGCCAGTATCATGACTGTATATAATAGATATAATAAATAAAAGTGATTTAAGTAGTTTCTCTGGTCATACAAGAATACACCTTTTGATATTTCATATGTTTTATCATTATAATGATGTATTGTTATTATATATATTTATTGTAAATTATAGTTCTTTATCCTTGTTAACCCCATGACATACAATGACGCCTGGGAGACGTCATTCGTTCCACGTGTCATTATAGACTTTGACGTCTCCAAGACATCAAGAACTTAACCAGTATTAATTAGTACTAGAATTTAAATAGTATTTTTTCGGACGCATCAAATTCTGTTTTATTTATATGTCAAGGGGTTAAAATGGGTGCCGGATGGGGATGCGAGTGATATGTTGATACGAATGGCGATTAGGGGATGCACATGTGAGCAATGTGGTGAGTGGTGCGTCTGTTGAGACATCAAAAAAATATGACAGTACTCGAGGACTGCATACGATCTAAGTCCATTAAATAAACAGGATAAATGAAGCATCCGATGAACCTATGGCAACCTACGAACCTACAACGTTTGTTACATATGCACTTTGTCCCATACTTCAATTTACTAAAATCCCTTTCCCTTTTCCCTTGAAAATTTCAGTTCATTCTGACACTTGTGTCATATACTGCATCTGTACACTTGCCATTAAGTGCAACCAATGCATTACGTATTTAAAATCAGCTGTTCTTGTGTCATTGACTCGCAAATAGCATTTATAAATCTGAAGTAAGAGTACACACAATTGTATTACTATACATGTATAGTAAGTTACATACCCACTGGTATAAGAGGAAAATCAAGGCTCGTTTATGGTTGACTGATTATGTTGACTAATATCGCTATGGATGATTGTGCATACAGACGAATGGTCTCAAATCCTCCAATAGCCGTGATCGTCTAGTGGTTAGGACCCTACGTTGTGGCCGTAGTAACCCAGGTTCGAATCCTGGTCACGGCAATGTGCCAATGACACATTGTCACGGTAGAGG
>NW_017142700.1:2609-3400 GCF_001652005.2 Ceratina calcarata
GATGTATTTGTGCTGAACACACTCGTTAGATAAGAAAAATGTAGCAACGTGGTAAATGTTTCAGTCTTTTCTTGAAATTTTTCCAAACAAATTCTTTTCTTTTGTATAATAATGAAATATATTATATGTATAAATGTGAAAGTTTGGACGTGTGTTTGTTACTCAATCATCCAAAAACTATTGCATTGATTGAATTGAAACACGTACATTACTCTCATGGCTGATTGACGTATAGTCATATTTATGTATTATGTATAAAGGCATTTGTTTAAACAAATAATTGTTCAAGTAAATTATTTAAAACGTTACATTTTTCAGAATATGAGTGCACGAATAGGTTCTATAAGAAACATTATTAAGAGAACATATCTAGAAGGTTTTATTAGAAACACTTTTATTATTAAGAATAAAGAGTGTGCATGAATTACAGCATAGGAATAGATTATAAATATTTTCTTCACAATTTCCTCTACAGAATCCATTCGAGCAATTATTTTGATCAATAAATGTGTTGAGAATAATGTACTTGGTATACTCCAATGTATCATTATAAAATTTCATAAATACATAAAAATGTACACACATCCTTAAAAAACAATCTCTGGGAAGGGGCACCTTCTATATAAGATGGTAAAAGCTCTAATGGTGTAAGTCAGCCAAATTGTCACTTGCAATACGAATGCTAATACGTTCGAAGGAAATGTGAAGGAAGTTAGAAGTCATCTACCTTGCAAACTTGTGATATGGTATGATATGATGTGATAAAATGTATGATAGATTATAAGCAACGA
>NW_017142701.1:0-324 GCF_001652005.2 Ceratina calcarata
CGGGGCCCCGGCCACGACCTGACGCCGCAACCAGGCCTCCACAGCGATGCACAAAATCTCTATGACCAAACCCCCGCCAGGGCTGCGACGAAAAGTCGGGTGCACGCGATCGGCGAACTCCACCCGGACCCCGGTCCTTCTGCGATGGGTCCGCAGAAGCAGCGCTACCAAGCGTTCGTCCTCCCGAACGACGGCCCGAACCAGATCAGAGTACTCGCGCTGTGTGAACGGCCGAGCGGGCAGCTCCTCCGGGAGCAACAATATCCGGACGGTGGCCAAGAAGCCCACCCCCGGTCCCAGCTCGGCATCCCGAATCCGCTGCAA
>NW_017142702.1:0-324 GCF_001652005.2 Ceratina calcarata
ATTCAGATGAAAGTTTGCACATACCTGTGTATAACGCACATAAATATAGAAAAGTATGTTTTAAATGTTTATTAGACATGGATAAGAAAGTTAAAAATCATTACCATTACTACCTTCTCTTCGTGATTCCGACCAATGACAATTTTTAAAATGTTTTCTACACACTATCTGGTAAACTAAGCCTTCTAGTCTAGCATATTCAAGAAAAATAAATTGCTTGATTCAATATTAAACAAGTTATCTTGTTTCAATAAGTATCCCAATACTTGTGTCACCGATTATATTTAAATAAAATAATACGCTACTGGTACATAAAGTGAACAC
>NW_017142703.1:0-324 GCF_001652005.2 Ceratina calcarata
CGAATACTCGGATCATTTCCTAATACTCTATTGGATTTTTCGGGCTCCGTCATTGTGTTGAGGTGCACGACTCGAAACCTACTGAATCGTCTCTCACAACTTTCCTGCGGGAGAATTTTCCCCACTCGATGGCCAAATTCGTTAGTGAAAATGTTTTTAGCATCCCTGAAAGAAACTCAAAGTCGATTATGTTCCGCTCAAGGAGACTGGTATTTATCGGACCATTGAGGAAGCAATGCAACCACTTTTCGCCCACGCAGAAAGCTTATTGTATACACTAAATAATAATGCCGTAGAAAGCTTTAACAATATAATTGCTAAATT
>NW_017142704.1:0-324 GCF_001652005.2 Ceratina calcarata
CCTTCCGAAGCCTCCGACTTTTACATGCTTTTAGCATAGGCTGTACCGCACAATCTACGGCACTGATAAATCCGGCCGAGGGCTCGAGGAGTGCGGGGGCGCGGCGCGTCGCGTCGCGAGGTGCGCTCTGCAAGGATCGGCCATAACTATTCAATTTTGACAAAACGAAACGAATCTTTTAGAAATAAGCCAAAAGTATATTTCTGAAGAAAACCAACATCGGGATCCAAAAGATTGTTTTACTAAACGGTAACGCCAACGGAATCTTAAAAAAAAAAAAGAAACTGAACTGACCTCAAGAACAACGAAGGAAGTTCCAAATCC
>NW_017142705.1:0-324 GCF_001652005.2 Ceratina calcarata
TGAAGATCACGAAGGAGTAGCGGCGCGCAGGGCAGCAGCACGCCCCAGCCGAGGATCCTGGCGCCAGGAGGTAAAAAGCCATCGCAATTTGCATTAATAAACTCATCAAGATCCATCAATCATTATTTTTAAAAATACATACAGACTGATTGATTCGTCTTTAATATACATATAATTTTTAACAAGAAGTGTTAAAACAGTTCAAATATTTTTAAAATTTCTTGCAATTTTCCAATCATTTTATATCTGAAATAAATTAGAACGAAAGAATGTCGTTTATAAATACGTGAATCCATGTGTCGACGTGTCTTTGTTATTCTGAGC
>NW_017142706.1:0-324 GCF_001652005.2 Ceratina calcarata
CTACGAGTGTTAGAAACTTTGTACACTCGAAATAGAAAGAGTGTACTAGTATGTCGGTCGTTTGGAAAAGAGCGTTGAAATTCGCGGACGTCCGAAGGACGTAATTCAAAAACTGCAAGTACGCCTTCGTTAGTGGATAGTTCATCCTTGTTAAAAATACGCGTAAAGGCCTGTTCCCATTGCCGTAACCGTAGTGAGAATACTACGTGGTAAGGCGTGAAATTTTTGACTCGAGAGATGCCCCGGCAGAGCCTACAGTACCGTAGTAAATAATTGAAAGTATAGGGAAACCTATGTAAAAGCACAGGGACTTCAGAAGGGCCC
>NW_017142707.1:0-324 GCF_001652005.2 Ceratina calcarata
CAATAGGGCAGATTTCATTCATTAGGTCAATCTAATAAAATTGAATTGAGTCAATTTAATTTAAAAGTAATTTATTAAATGTATAAAATAAATCGTCGATTTCATATTGCATTTTATTCGATATTTTCTCTTCCTCAATGCAACCGTGTGCTTTAAGTTCCATCCCAAGAACCAACGTGTAATTAAGGGCTGAAGTGAACTAATTTAGGAATTGCACGCCCACCGAATTTACCGTGGAAATAACAAATTTCATTAAACTCAGCTATGTAAGCCACGATGTTCAAACTCTACAGGATATTAGATAATAATATATTCTTTTCTTCG
>NW_017142708.1:0-324 GCF_001652005.2 Ceratina calcarata
ACCTTGAAGTGGTCTTGAAGGCGAAAAAATCAGTTTCAGTTTGAAAAAACTGATACTTAAACAAATAAAAATATTGCAAGAGCAAAATATAAAAAATAATATGCCTCCTTTATTACTGCCTAAATTAAATATGGCGTCTAGTGTTGAAAAGCTTCCCCACCCTTGGAATACAACATAGAGTGACTATAGAGTGAATGAAAACACAATGACTGCACAAGATTTGAAGATTTTTAATTTGTTTATATTCTTACTATTTTATTATAGTACTCTAATAGAATTCTCTTGTACAAAAGCATGGAGTCACTATACGACCGACAAAAAACC
>NW_017142709.1:0-324 GCF_001652005.2 Ceratina calcarata
AGACGGAGCAGCCGCAACGCAATATGTTCCTTAGCGCTCGAATCAAAATAAGGTAAATAGAACCACGCTTAAGTCGGATTCTTAAAGAGCAATATGATTATGCGTGATCAAACGCTGGCAGACTGAGAAAACGATACTCTCCCGTGCAATTGAAATTCCTTCCTCTTACGTAACACAATTGACTGCAGCATGCAACAGGAATATTTCAAGAGACCACGTGTAAATCTTAACAATAGAAATATCACTGTTAATATGTCATTTTAAAGATGAAGATTAAAAGCAATTCGAAAGTACAAATCTGTAGTAGTTGGGCCGTAATAAGTA
>NW_017142711.1:0-3274 GCF_001652005.2 Ceratina calcarata
ATAAAGAACCTCACGGAGGAAGAGGGAAAAGCCCGAGCAAGGGGATGACTCTAAGAGTGTTTATTTGAAATTGCAATTAACAATGTAATTAAGATTATTAAATACAATTGTTACGGTTACGGATATAGGAACTAAATCGCACGCGGCCGAATGATCATTCGTGTCCGAGAGCTCTTACCTTAACGAAGATATGGCGCGCAGCCGAATCTGAGGATGCAGACCTCGCACGATCGGGGGCCCTAGCCTCACGACGTACACCAGGTTCGGAGGTTACGGTGCCGCTCTATCAACGTACCTAGCCTCGTTCAAGTTCACAAAACCCCGCGCACTAAACACATGCACTCGCAACTTTTCTTAAGGAGAGCAACGATACGGCGACTGATCAGTATCAGTATCCAACTCGGATTGATCGAACGCACCGATCGCGCCAGATTAAGGATCCCGATCGAAGAATCGGTATCGCCGATTCGTTGCGTGAAGTATCACGCGATATCCCTGATTTGTCTCACGAACGATCACGCGATATCCTTGATTCGTCGCGCGAAGGATCACGCGAGGTGACCCAAGCCTGCGCATATACTCCCGCGTTTCCAATTTTTTACAACGCCGTAACAATCAGGCTATGTGCCCCCATGCATTTGATATAGGGAAGCGTAAAGTACGCGAACAGAATTCTTAAAGAATTACGANTGTTTATGGATGATACATGTTTACGGATGAGACATCTTTAGATATATGAATAACATAAAAATAATTACGTGTATAACAGTGAGATGTTCAAGAATGACATACTTCTTCATGAAGAATTGTTTAGATGTTTTCACATCACAGTATAAAGAAATGTCGCGACACGAACGCTTTCTCCATAAGAACCCATGTTAATTTTGATTTTGATAAATAACTCTTAAATTCGCCCCACTTTCCCTATTGAGACCATAATAACTGTTGTAGGCGACACTTGAAGGAACAAGTTCCCAAGATTTGAACGATTTTATAGATAATTTATTTAACCGGAGAACGTCCTTAACGTTCGAGCTCTGTAACCGCTGGATCGTTGGATCGAGTCCCGTTCGCGTCTTTTTTTCTCCCTTCTTTTTTCCCCACACTACTCATATTCTTTCATGTACATTACAACGGAAATGAGTTTCTTGTTACCTGAAAAGTAAAATCAAAGTTTCATTTCATTAACATAATTTGTTCTTCAAATATGGTTGTCGAAGAAAAAAATTAGATGTAAAGTAGATAGAAATGTGCACTTATTTGATTATAATTATTGCGAGCCTCTAGGAAGCGAAAACGCTACTGAAAGCCTCTAGGAAATGTTACATTTGTTCAGTGAATGTAAGTAACGACTAATCGCTTTCTTTCCTCTGATATTTAACCAATTTGTTAGTTCGCTTTTACATGCAACATTTCTTTAATCCTATGCTCTCGTCACGAGCGCGGCATACGGGCGCTCCTGCCCGCCTTGTATACTCGCGCTCTGATTGGTCGGGGATTTTTGTTAATAACTCAATAACCACGCTTCGGATAACTCTTTTGCAAAGGAAAAGGTTGTTTAAAATCACCACGGCTCCTCCTCATTTCAAGGCCTAGGACTAGTTCTGGGACACCCTGTATGTATATCTACTCGTATATCTCATCCGTATTACTGTCTATAGTCTATCTATGCTGCGGTGGACCTGGAGGTTCTTATCTCTGTTACGGTGGAACCGAACAGGATACATCTCTTCTACAAAGGTTTTGGAATATGCTACGGTGGACCCTTTTCCCGAGTTGGCCGCAAGGTGCAGCACTTTCATTGTGGCTGTGGCGCCTTGCCACATGGGAAGAAAAATTCCCTACGCGTAGGATCTAGTCTTACTTAGTATAGTCAGAGAGGAAATGAGAGTGCTCACGGCCGGGTTTTGCATGTTCCCCATACTAGTGCTGCCCCAGCTTTTTTTTGCAGGGATCTGACACGTTCAGTTCAACGTTTAGCATTTACCAAAACCAACTGCACAGAGATCTGCTCTGTCCAGTTCAACGTTTAGCGTTTACAAGAACCAACTGAACAGAGATCTGCCCTGCCCAGTTCAACGTTTAACATGTACTTATAAGGGAACCATTTCAACGCTAGCAAATACGTAATGAAGACCAACTAATATTACGAGATGTTCACACTCGTATTGTTAATAATTGTAAATAATTGTTAGGAGATTGTCTATATAAGTGAGCTTCGAACACCAGGAGAAACGGGGTTACGGAAATAAAGATTGGATTTAATTCTTTTCGAATTGAGGCAAAACCAAATTTATTACGATCTGAAAAACGCCTGTGTTCCCTGTANCCAGTCTCTCCCATCTCGACCACGCCGGGTCGCTACACGGCTTCACTTGAGAACAAAGAACTGAGCACTCTCATTTTCTCTCTGGTATTACTATGACTGACTTAACCCTTTGACATACAAATTAAACGGAACTTTATATACAAATTAAATGGAATGAATGACGAGTCAAACTCGTCATTGTATGTCAAGGGGTTAAAAAATTTACAGGGGTGGTAGTCGACGACAGTAACAGAAGGTTATATTGAAAAGTCAATTAGGCATAAGATGAAGATGAGCAAACGAATAACAGAAGTCATCGGAGAAACATTATGTGATGAATTGAGTTGAGGACCAACACCGAAAAAATCGAAAGTAAAAGTAGTATCATTACAATTGGCTGGAAATGTATCTAGTGCTTCAAGTGTATATGTGTCTAACATAAGTTGTGTTCCGTATTGTGCCGATGGTGCGGCGAACGTACGTCGTAAAGCCCGCGTCATAACGGTCCTCTCCGCGTTATTGGACACATTTAACCAACAAGGCGTGTCGTCCAATAAGATCATATAGAATTTGCGAGAATCGGCGCGAAAGTGATTATTGTAATCACGGCGCAACCGATCGACACGCGATCTGGCTCTCGCCCGGTGCATTCTCGCGAGAAGGAGAAACCAACGAACCACGTTCGGCATTGTTCGCCCAGATACCAAAACGGATCCAGTCAATTATCGCGCTCCTTCATAATTTTCACCAAAGTTACCATTTAGTCGTTAGGACTCATACCGATACTCGTATCGAAACTCGTCAAAGTCGCGACTTCATAAGTGAAAGTTCATCAATATCAAACATTACGCAATACGACCGACCGCCATTGTTCCGGCAAACCGCCACGTGTTTGTGAAATAAAATCGTTCCGGGCTTAAAACCGCGGCAATAAAGGTGCTATCGCGGCAAATTAAACCAAATTGG
>NW_017142712.1:0-325 GCF_001652005.2 Ceratina calcarata
GTACTATCTTCTGACAAGCTAAATTGTCCACGTGCATCTACATTTATGCTTTGCAACGCTGCATTCTTTGCACGTTGACTGTAAATAATATGAGCAACACGTTTGCAAATATCTATCTAAAAGCCGATTCGATTTTCGTATTTACAATTGGTTTCAGCTATGTGCATTGTTAGAANTCGATTATGACACGAGCCGCCCGAGCGGAGAAACAGTACGACGGCCGCTGGCGACGAAACTGATCAACTTTTGTCTGGAACGTTTCTTCCTGTTTCAAAAAATGTATAAGTTATTCTGCAGATGACTTGCCTTAGGCGACTCATTTTGT
>NW_017142713.1:0-324 GCF_001652005.2 Ceratina calcarata
ATGGTTTCGCTTTGAGGGATTCGCAGAGACTGATCTCGAGAGAGCTCCTCGGCTGTCTTATATATTAAATCCTGCGATGGAGGGGATGTATGACTCGCGACATGACGTACAGTTGCAGAGGGTTGTTTAAACAATTTTAATTTATTTACGTAGACGATCTTTGGTCGTCCGTCTGTCAAGAGTTTGACGTTTCCGTTTGACAATATTTCAGCAATCTCGTATGGACCGGTGTATTCGCTATCGAACTTCCCTTTTCGCGGTTCCTTTACAAGAAGTACTTTATCGTGGGCCTTAAATGCTTGTACGTTCAAACGTCGATCATAA
>NW_017142714.1:0-324 GCF_001652005.2 Ceratina calcarata
ATAAAAATTCTATGTATTTAGTTAATAAATATAAACAATATAATAATAATTTATTAATTGATTTCCATTTTGGTTTACAATTTTATACTATCTTCAATCTATCTTACACTATATTAAGAATTACTTTGCTATATCTTCTACGCTCGTTTGTTTTATTCTGCCTTTCTTTTTATTTCGCACTCTTTTTTAGTTCTCTCTCTCTCTTTAAATATGAACGCTATAAAAAACTTCATAATACATGGAAATTAAAACTGTTTCTTTCATGCCTTCTGAAAAATCATTAATTAATTCTGTTATTTCCATGTTTGCAGCTTTCTTCTTTAT
>NW_017142715.1:0-324 GCF_001652005.2 Ceratina calcarata
GAAAGTATGAATTTGCTATTCAGTATTTAAAGATGTAATATATCTGGCAAATGATCTTCTTCGATGCATTTTTAAGTATCAAAGCCGAGACCTCGTTCCCCCCAGGAGCCTTATTGTTCCCAAATCGTTTGATTATAAGGTGGATGCCGTACGGAGCGAGGTCCCCAAGGGGATCCCAGTGATTATCTCTTCTAGTATGGAGTTTGTCTCTGAACTGATCAATCTCCGCCTGCACTGGGGAAGCAACGGAGCTAGCATCCCTGTAAATCTATTCAAACCGGTCGGCGAGAATCTCAGCTTTCTCCTGGGCCGAGACGGCGATGC
>NW_017142716.1:0-324 GCF_001652005.2 Ceratina calcarata
ATAATTATTTGTTATAATAGATCGCACAATAAATCTGATGTTACGTGTTTTGGATGTCAAAGAATTTATTATTTTGCAATAATTAATGATAACACTAGGAAACAATTCTGTAAAATCTTTAGATACTAAAAACGTTAATAATTCGATTTCTGCGAATGTAACAGATGAAACTCATAGACAGTGAAAGACAGGAATGGAAGATCCAGCTGTGGTCGGCACGTTTGTTGTCTGAAAAGGGAGTTTCTTCAACGGTAGCGTCTACGTCCAAAATGCATGCATGAAATAAGTTTTTAACGCGAGCAGGATTTTTCATAAGATCTATAA
>NW_017142717.1:0-324 GCF_001652005.2 Ceratina calcarata
TATACTTCGTCTGTATTCTTTCTACTATTATCCTTTCAAATATCTTGCCCATAACTGGTAATAATGCTATCGGCCTATACGAACTCAATAGGCTTTTGTCTCTCTTGCGGTCCTTTAATATAATTCTTAAATCAGTTACTTTCCACAACTTCGGGAAAGTCGGATTCCTTAAACAATTATTAAATATATAGTTAAATATGACAGGTCTGATCCGAAAAACCTTACTTAAAATTTCTATACTGAAATTATCGAATCCTGGTGCCTTTCTCGTTTTACACTTTTTGATAGAATATAATACTTCATCAAAAGTTATGTCGCTTTCAA
>NW_017142718.1:0-324 GCF_001652005.2 Ceratina calcarata
CGTAGCAATTAAAACGTGTTGAATACCATTTTCAGTTAGGAATTCCTTAAATTTCTCTGAAGTAAAAGCTGTACCGCGATCAGATACAATTTTGGCTGGCTTGCATATATGTCTTAAAATACACCTTTAAATGTTTAATAACTTCGTCAATCTTCGTGCTGGTAACAGGATATAATTTAACAAATTTAGTAAAACTATCTATAACTTCGTTCTATTCAACGGACCATAATGATCTATATGTAAACACGCAAAAGAAAGATTTCCCTTTCCGGGGCAATGTAATTTTCCTTCGGTCCGATTTGCCACCGTACTATACGTAACGCA
>NW_017142720.1:0-324 GCF_001652005.2 Ceratina calcarata
ATATCAAGTTGAACCAAGTGTTGTCTAAGGCCAAAGAAAACATAAACCTGCACGAACTTGGCATTAAACAGATTAAACCACGTGCTGCCTTAAATGGTGGCCTTATACTGGAGATACCCAAAGCGAAAGACGGTGAAGTAGCTCCAATATTAATGGAAAAAATCAAAGCCCTTTTCCCTCCAGGTGATGTTGTTGTCTCCTGTCCTAAAAAATACAGAGAGATTTTAATCACCAGCGTTGATGTCTCAGCTTCCCATTCTGAAATTACCAAAGCTCTCCAATCAGTCTGTGGACCTAGTGAATCCTTTATCCTAGGCCCAGTCC
>NW_017142721.1:0-324 GCF_001652005.2 Ceratina calcarata
AGGCACGTTTTATCACCCATTCTGTGATCACTTTTTAAGTTATTATCTTCACAGACTCTGCAAATGATGATATTTGCGTTGCACATCCTCACAGCGTGGTCTTTGCCGCCACACTTATAACACCAGCCTTGTCTATCTACAAGACTGGTGCATCTCTCTTTTACATGACCATAGTGCCAGCACCTAAAGCACTGAAGTGGCTTCTTTCCAATTTCAAGAATTTTGGCATCCGCCCAGCCAGTCCGGATTCTACCTTTTTGAACCAGCAGGTAAGCGGCCTTAGTAGGATAGGTAGGCGGGTTTAAACCCTGGAGTGCTCAGGGG
>NW_017142722.1:0-4744 GCF_001652005.2 Ceratina calcarata
GTTATCCGGTGACATCGTGTTTCGCGGTAGAGCAAAGCGGAGGAGAATTAACGGCACGTTTTCAAAAAACTCAGCGTGAAGACAGTAATGTGAAAAGAATACTCGAGTTAGCCAAAAATGGTGAAATTAGCGGATATATTGTGAGGGGCGGGTTATTATTTAAGATAATAGACGAAGATTTGCGGTTGGTGGTGCCAAGGCAGATGTGGTCGCAAATAATTCGGAAATGTCACAAGGTGGGACATTTTGCAGCGGGAAAAACGGAAGCTGTGTTGAATAAAGAATACTGGATTCCAAACGCGAAACCTAAGATAGAAGGGGTGATTAAAAATTGCGTCGAATGCGTGCTAGCTGAAAAGAAGGCGGGTCGACAGGAGGGTTTCCTTAACCCGTTAGAAAAAGGNGTTTGTTTCTTGCCACCCCCGTTCTCCTGTTTCCTCTTGTTTCCCCTACTTGCTTCTTCAACCACACACACGCACGCATGCACGCACGCACACACGCACACACACACAGAGTTGTATTCACCTACCTGCAGACATCTTATCGTCTACTGTTGGCCGCATACGGCGATCCCCCCTCTCCTCTTGTCACATGTTTACGATCCCTCTTCTTCCGCACTATCCTTTTCAATCCCCACTCTCCTCTTCACAAATGTCACGTTACGCGTTGCACACGTTCGCGATCCCTTTTCCTCCACATTAAATCGCACGGATATTCGCGATGATCTCTTTTACCGACGCATCGCACACGTGCACCGCGTTAGGGCCCACGAACGTTCGCAGTGATCTCACTTTTCCCCGCACACCCGCAATAGGAATTTTTTGAAGGTTGCGATAGTCCCCCCTCTTTCCTGTAAAAACGCATTAGGGTCCGTGTACGTTCACGATGATCCCCCTCTCACCCCTTCCAAAAAATGCGGTATCAGCGATTTTTTTGGAGGTCACGGTGATCCTCCCTCTTCCCTGTAAAAACGCGTTAGGGCCCGTGTACGTTCACGATGTTGAAAAATGCAACATCAGCAATTGCTTGAAGGTCACACAAAATCGCTGATTCAGCAATTTTGAAAATTTGAGAAAGTAGAAGAGATAGAAATCGAGTACATGCGATCTCTTTCTAATTAAGGTGTTTCCGAAAGAGAAACACCTTTCGTCGGAATTTCATATTTGAAAAATCACGTTACGTGGAGGCCAACGTTTGCCGAGCGGAGCAGTGTTTACATCACGGCGTCGAGCATAAGAAGTGTTATTTCCTTTCTTATACTCGGGAACCGTTTGTATTTCTTTGAATTTCGTGTATATTTCCGAGAATTCGTAATCGAATTCTCGAAACACGGATTAAGTTAATAATTGCAGGCCGAGCAATGCTCTTAAGCCATGCACACCATTTCAATCTTCAAACACCGACGAAGATACCCTTTTCCAAACGTGACTCGACTTTTCCCTTCGTAGGCTTTCGATCCAGTACAAAAACCTCGCATCCAAACTCAGCGAAATGACTTACGTCAGACGACTTCCCAGTCCATTTCTCGTATGACGTTCTGCCTTCGAGGCTGCTGGAGGTACATCGATTTCGAATGTAATTTGCAGTGTTGAGCGCTTCGCCCCAAAACGATGCAGGAAGCGACGACTGCAACAATAGACATCTGGTGGCTTCCATCAGCGAACGATTACGCCTCTCGGCCACACCGTTCTGTTCGGGGGTATTCGTTACCGTCAGCCTTCTTCCGATGCCATTTTCCCTTAGAAACCGGTCGAAAGCTTCATTTTTGTACTCTCCGCCGTTGTCGGATTGAATGAATCTTACCTTTCTTCCAGTTCGATTCTCCATGGATGCCTTAACCTCTTTAAAGACCGTGAAAACCTCATCCTTCCGTTTCAATAAACGTACTTCGCACCAACGAGAGTAGTCGTCAATAAACGTGACGAAATACTTTGCTCCCCCGATGGACTCCACGCGCATGGGACCGCAAACATCGCTGTGAACAATTTCCAGCAATTCTGACTTTCTCGTTGACTTCTTGGGAAACGGTGATCTTGTCATTTTTCCGCGACAACACGCTTCACAGTCGAACGCCTCTCGCGAGTTTCCGAGCTTCAAGCCTCGCACTGCTCCTTTGCGGTCACACTTCACGAGATCGTCGACATTCAGATGGCCCATTTTACGATGCCATTCTTCGATTCCGGACATTGCACTGACGCCGGTGTATCCTGCGACACCCACGTCACGTTTGTGGTTCGCTGTGCGAACGTAATACAGTCCGTTGAGCCGTTCAGCCGTTAGAACCGTGTTCAAATTCCGGTCAACAACTTCGGCCTTGTCGCTGTCAAAAAACACTTTGTATCCCTGATCGGTAATTTTACCGACGGACAATAAGTTCGTACGTAGCTCGGGCACGCACAGCACATCGCGCACGCTGATCGTTCGCGACGTATCGCCGGTTTCTGTCGCCAGCGAAACACTGCCCTTTCCACGAATTTCAGCTGTTCCTGTCTCACTAGCCAGTTTCACGCTTCCCGATCCAATATTCACAATGTTCGTTAGATCTGCGCTTTCGTTGGCCATGTGCGTCGTACAGCCACTATCCAGACACCATGCTCCTGGTCTCGCGAAAGTTCCCGCTGAGAAGGCGTGATGAGTTTCCGCATCAAAACATGCGTCTCCTACTGCATTCGCGTTGCTTTCCTTGTTCGACTCCGAACAGTCAGCTGCCTTGTGTCCTACCTTCCGGCATCGATGGCACTTGAATCTGAATGGCACGTTCTTCGATACTTCATTGTTCTTTGCTTCGTTCTTCGGTTTGCTTTCGCTTCGTTGACTCGTGTTCCGACGTTTCTCGAAATGTTTCCTCGCGAACATCGCTTTCGGTCCGGTATCGCGAGTCTCGTTCTTTCGCGCGTCGTATTCTTCCACGATTTTTACACGAAGAGCCTCCGGCGTTGGCAGTTCGTCACGCGACTCTATCGCGCACCGAAAATTCTCGAACGCATGCGGCAAACTGTAGAGCAACATGATCGTTAACAATTCGGGATTGATGTCGATGCCCATCTCACCGAGTTTGTCGATCGTGTCGAAAAACTTTTGAAGATGATCTCGCACGTCTCCCCCTTCCTCCATTTTGTGTAACGTAAGTTGCTTTAACAATGTAGCTTTTCGTGCGGGGCCACTCGACTGGTAGATCGACTTCAGCTTCTGCCAGACTTCTCGAGATGTAGTGCATGCTTTTACCTGTTTCAGCTCGGACGGTTTGATCGACAGTATAATATCAGATTTTGCTTTCCTGTCCTCGATTTCCCATTTCCGCGCTGCCTCCCTCGATGCGGCGTCACCGTCGTTTACTTCGGGTTTTACTTTCTCTCCGTTAACGTACGCCCATGCATCGTTCTTAATGAGGATCGCTTCCATCTGGATCACCCACGTATCGTAATTGTCCTTATTCAGGAATTCGATGCGTAGTACATTTGACGACGCCATCTTTTCCCTTCCTGATATCGCACTTCTCACTTCCACTTTCCCGCACTTTTACGCAGTTACCAATTTTTATTCCGTATCTTTGTGCTCTGGGCCCATAACCTGTTAGTTTCGGGGGAGGAGCAAAGAGCGTTCGTGGAAATAAATNCTGATCGGCGAGGAAGGTTTCTTAAGGGAATTAAAGAACTCATCTTTTCGTAGTCCTGTCTCCAAGAACCAGGAATGACTTGTCCATTCACTTCGTGGTCAAATGTTCCTTCAGGCGCATAAATATTCCTTGATAAACGACTTTTTCGCAAGAAATTGTGTAAGCAAACTATAGTCATTACGATGAGCTCCGCTGTTTGTGGTTCTAGTAACATTGGCTTTCGTAAAATTCGAAATACGGATGCAATAATGCCGAAAGCGTTTTCTACTACTCGCCGAGCTCTACTAATCGATAATTGAAAATTCGTTGTTTCGAACCTTTCGGGTGTAATCCCGAATAGGGTTTCATAAGATGTTCCGACAGGGCAAATGCTGAGTCCGCAACAAAAATAAATGGTACTTGTTCGTTTCTGCCCGGTAGGGTTGCGGGTCCGGGTAAATGTAAGTTATTTCCCTCCAAGTCTTTATAGAAGTCACAATTTTTAAATACGCCGCCGTCGGAAACTCCTCCTTGGCAGCCAATATTAACATAGATAAAATTATAGTCGGCATCAACGACAACCATTAATACAATACTGAAAGTTGACTTGTAATTCATATAAGTACTTCCACTATTAATTGGTGCTTGTAACAAAATATGTTTCCCATCGAGTGCTCCTAAACAGTGCGGAAAATTCCAAGCCTGTTCAAAATTGTTTGATACTTCTCTCCACTCTTCAATGGTTGAAGGTACCTAAAACAAAATAATGTTTTCATTTTAGAATTATGACGGCGAAGTGACGCTCGAAGAGACTCCCGAAGTGACAGCCGAAGACCTAAAGGAAGCAGAAAACCATGATGACGTTGAGCAAGTCAACGAAAATAGCCACCCAAACACACTACCAGCAAAAACATTTGTATCGCCCAAGAAGTCGGCGCCAAAAAGGAAGCGCTCTAAGGATCCTCGAATTAATGAAGCTTTTAATATTTTGAAGAGCACAGTACACTCCAATACAACAAAAGATGACAGCTCGATATTTGGTCAATACATTGCAGAAAACCTACGCAACTATAATCCGAGAACACGCATGATATTACAACATCAAATACACAATCTCCTCTTTCAAGCAGAAATGAACCCGCAACAATT
>NW_017142723.1:0-324 GCF_001652005.2 Ceratina calcarata
TTCATCCTCAATTCTCCACTTTGTGACAAATTGAGAGGCAGTTTTGTTGGTCCAAGTTAGATCAATCACCGATGTACCTTGTGCTCTTACACACGTGGGCTCATTGCCTCTGTTAATAAGGATCAGGTTATGATGTCTTTTCCAATCTAGCATTAATCTGCCACGTATGTTCGTTAGATGGTCACCCCAGGTTGTAGAGCGAGCATTAAAATCTCCTCCTATTATAATTGGTTCGAGAGGAGGAAAACCCTCAATAATTGCACCTAGTCTGTTAAGAAAACGTTCGAATTCATGAATTTGCCGATTCGGGGAAAAGTAGCACCC
>NW_017142724.1:0-324 GCF_001652005.2 Ceratina calcarata
TCCAAAAATAGGTTAGGTTAAATGAATTCTAGATTAGCAATATTATCCTTAATTGCTGTTTAATATAAAAAATATTACCATATTTTAACAAAATATAAGAAAGAGAAGAGAAATGATTCTGAAGAATAATTTCCTTTGGCAAAATGCGAAGCAAGCTACGGTTTTTGAATTATTAACGAAAAACGCTGACCAATCAGAACACGCATAAGGCCCAAGCTCAGCCACTGCCGAGCCACCACTCCAGATTCTAAACGCACTGCCAGGCAGTAGTGGTGGGGATCGGTCCCAAAACTACTGTTCTGGTGGGGGAACGTGCCTCGGGCC
>NW_017142725.1:0-324 GCF_001652005.2 Ceratina calcarata
CGTTCGCTACTATCGACTAAATCGATAGTTTTTAGTCGATGGTGCCCATCACTAGCCTTTACCTTAGAGTTTTCATGTGCGTGCGCCTTTGGAGGTATATCCTAAAGGCTCTTTCCAAACACGGAGAGTAAAAAAATGGTTACGACTCTCCACCATGTGCTCCTTGCCGAGTGAATCCGGCAAGACTAGAACGCTCGCGCTCCGTCAGCGCTACAACGGCGCTGCTGTGGCAAGGAGTTGAACCTCCTGCCTACACCAAAAACAATTGAGGTATGTGTTGACACACTCACACAATAATCTCTCGCCGGAGACCGTGCTTCGGCG
>NW_017142726.1:0-324 GCF_001652005.2 Ceratina calcarata
TTGGACATACGGAAAAATTACATATGACCTTTCTTGTAGAGGACGATGAGATCTAAGATTTCCATGTAAAAATTTTTTGCTAGCGTCAATACTTAACGAGTTATTTGCAAAAAACTATTTTTTCATTTTTCGTTAATAACTCGTAAACTATTAATGCTAGCGAAAAACTTTTATACGGAAATTGTAGATCTCATCGTCCTCTACAAATAAGGTCTTATGCAATTTTCCCGTATCTCCAAGGGTTTAGGAGTTACTGAGGAAAAATGAATTTTTTTGCGAAAAGTTCGCCGTTTCGACGCTGGGATGGTCGGATTTTGTCAACAT
>NW_017142728.1:0-324 GCF_001652005.2 Ceratina calcarata
TTAATCATTTATTATTTCGAACGTGTCGTTGAATGAACTCTCTTAAGACTAGTATTTTACACATAAGGTAATCGTTCTTGTTTAGGGCAACCCTCAATATTTGCCTTTATTTTTATCGAATCAAAATGTTTTCCAAAACTCTGCAAGCTCGAAAGGAAATTGAAGCTTTCTACATCGCTCAAATGGTCGCTACTAAAGTTCCGAAGAGAAATGAACGAAATGGAATTCAAGAATCACGAAAGTCGTGGATTGAAGTGGTCTAACGTTGCAATCGGTTTCGCCGATACGCGTAATATACATGTATTCATAAATCCCTTTGTAAAA
>NW_017142729.1:0-324 GCF_001652005.2 Ceratina calcarata
ACCCGTTTCCCGCTCCTATCCGGACCCGGTTAGGTATTCACCTAACAATATATTTTGCTACTTCATCTTTACTCTTTAAAGTAAATACAGTGATTTTTCTTGAATGATCATCTGTGAATGTAAGAAAATATTTCGAGCCGCCTAAAGACTTCACAGGTAAAGGTCCGCACAAATCACAATGTATCAATTTTAACACCGCTTTGGTTTGTCTACCTCCAATACTTTTACATGGCGCTTTTACGGATTTGCTAAAGCTACAACTATCGCATTGTATATCTTTTATACTGACTTTCTCCAATCCTCTAACTAGCTCTTTATTTGCTA
>NW_017142730.1:0-324 GCF_001652005.2 Ceratina calcarata
AAAAAATTTTTCCTCAAAGTTTATGGATTCAAATATTGGACGTAGTTTTTTGTCACATTTCTTAAATTTTTTGGCAGAGATCTTACGATTCATACAATCTTAACAAGCGGACGATGCGACGCGGCGGTGAACTATTTTTCTCTCTATATTAAAATTTTTGCCTACGAGGAAAATATGACTCATGATCAGAGTTGTTTATACAACGGGTTCGATATATAATATTGTAATTGTTTAAAGAACGGTGTTTTTAAAATTATAAAAAGGTTTATGAAGTTTTCTCGGCCTTATAAGATTAAATTTATAATAGAGCGTTAGATTTCGAAT
>NW_017142731.1:0-324 GCF_001652005.2 Ceratina calcarata
CTTGTATTATTTTATCCTTTTTCCGTCGATTACTTTCTATTCTTATCGAGCTATTTTTTTTATAGTCTTTTTCTACATGGTTTGCTTTGTTCGTTTCACGCGATTTTCCCGAAGCGAGAGCACGCGACTTCGTGCGGCCACACGTCTGCGTCACTGTTGCAACCATTCTCACACACGCGGGATAGAGAAATCGATCCGGTTACCTGGCTTCGGAAAGCGAGCCGTCCGCAATTCGCACCCTCTCTTATCATAAAGAAGCAATCCTCCACATTTCCCCTTATACCTTTCAGCCCTTCAGGACGTTTCAAGAATTTTTATAAAGCA
>NW_017142732.1:0-5687 GCF_001652005.2 Ceratina calcarata
TACTACAACGCAAGTGAAGAGGATCATCTAGCTAGAACGCTAGTACAGAAGAACATCGAGCTGTAAAGCTGTAAGTAAAAGGCATATCACAGAGACGCTTGGAACACGTCTCTGTGCTGGAACAACTCTCGCGACGATAGCACAGCTATCGTCTAGGTACTATCCATACATAGTACGCATCATCATCATCACCGAGCTGCCAACCTCTCGTACGGGTCCCCGGGTATAACACGGACGCAAGCGCCGGTTGCCCGAAAGACTGCGACATAATTATTTGTCTCACGTACTAAACCCGGTGTGTAAGCCGTGTCCCGCCACCAACAGAGCGAGACCTCCGGGACGTGACAAATTGGTGGCAGCGGTGGGATCGTTGCAGTCACCGTAACGGGAGAACAGCAGCAATCGCACAGTGGAATTTCATCGGACGGAAACCGTCGAGACATAGCATCGATACGAGCCAGGACGCCGTGAGAAACACAGCGATAGAGCTCCAGCCAAAGCGCAACAGTGACGTCATCACTTTGGAACGCATCGAGTCAAGCTCACCGTGGGACTGAGAGCGCTGAGACGCGCCACCCCCACTCCGCCGCACCGGCCAGCGTAGCCGGAGCGCGCCCGCGGATCGCCAGTCGCAGTCCGACAGCGATACCCAACGCACGCAGCAAGTATTACCAGAGCACAAACTCCGTATTCATACTTAGAATCCGTTCTCGAGACAGAATCACATAGTCATTCAGCACCAGTAAGTGCACACGCTTCTCTAAATATTTCGTTGCTATATCATTTGTTACTTACGATTACTTTACTAAAATCCAGTGAACGCCGCGAAGCGCAGTCGTTCACCAGTGAACCAGACCGCAGCTCAGGGAAAGCGCAAACGAAAGTGGAAGCGCGGTGTACGTGCGGGAAAGCGAGTACAGGAAAAGAGACGACGCGCACTGCAAAAGTCCAAGCTACGCGCTTGCTTTTCGCCCGGTGCCGCTAACGATCTGCCTGTTCCGCGCTTCGACGCTACACAAACGCAGCCGTCCACCGAAGCTGCTGCTTCACCTTGCTATCCGCCGTGTTCACATCGCGATATTCCTGACGAATTTTTCAACGCGCCAACACCGCCGTCTAATCATAGTATCGAAGTCATTAACTTGTGTGATTCTGACGACGAGTCTGAAAGCGAAGTGCCGCGACCACCGACGCCCGTCGAGCTGCTCGACACCGACGTAGCCGTTAAAGTGAACTATCATAGACTCATTCGAAAAGACATATTACGTGATTACGTGCGATACGCAACGAACGATACCGTGCCGGAGAGTGTAATTACCTGGTGCGACGAACTCTTTAGTGAACAGTTTAACGAATAAATTCGCGTGATGTCCCGCGACACGAGGTCCACTAAAAAGACCACGGAAGAAACAATGGAGGAAGATACTCGCACCTTACAAAGGATGTTAGATGAAAAAGAAAAGAGGCTCCGTACCCAGGACGATCGCTTGGACAAAGAGCGACGGGAGCGAGAGCAACTAGAACGCGAATTGGCCACCATGCAACAGGAATTGGCCGCAGCCTTGGAAGCCAACAGACCAGCGCGATCTGCCACTGCATCGACGGTACCGTTTGAAACAGAATCCATGGTCCGTCCAGAGAACAACGATTACACGTTGAAGGAGGCCCTCAACCTCGTGCCCACCTTCGACGGACAGAACATTACCATTCTACAATTCAGCCGAGCTTGCCGCCGCGCGAGAGATATAGTACCGCCCCATTGCGAGCGCACCTTAGCCAGATTGATTACTACGCGACTCCGTGGACGAGCCGCCTTAGCCGCAGAGGACCTAGCCTGCGACAGTGTAAACGCTTTATGTGACACACTAAAAGACATTTTCCAGCCCAGCCGCTCCGTCGATCATTTCCGGGGTGAGTTATCGAATATTTACATGCGAAACGGGGAACATATCCTCGAATACATAAGCCGCGTCAAGGATCTACGTGAAGCAATACTAGATCACAACCGAGCCAATCCCAACACTACCGAAATCGATAATTTTACCAAAGAGTGTTTCACCGATGGTTTACCGCCACACATGCGAAGCGAGATCCGCCGCAGCGAACACCGATCGCTGACAGAGCACTTCAACAGCGCGATACGCGTATTCAAACAGGCCGAACTAGACGCGCAACGATTCGGCCGACCGACGGAATCAAGGAGAGTACAATTCTCCGATTCTCCAGCCCGCGGACAATCACCCGCGAGAGAAAGAGCAACCGCGACCCAAACCTGGCGTCGCGACGACCGCATCAACGAATATACACGCCGAACAAACCAACGGGACGACTGGTACGCGCAACGACCAGCGTCACCCAGATACGACGAACGCCAGCAATACGCACGTAGGCGAGAAGACTATCCGCCGCGAGCAATGTCGCCGCGCTACGAGCCGCGACCGAGATATCAACCGTACTATTCACGGCAGGCAGACCGTCCGCCGCAAGATTCCACTCCACGGTACGAAACACGTACCGTCGACGCGCCGAAATTCCAGAACACCCCGCCAAGGAGAGCGGAAGAGTCAAGGACTACACGTTTCTGCGATTACTGTAGGAACCCCGGACACGACATACATGAATGTCGAAAACGTATGTACAACTCCCAGAACTCGGGAAACGCCAACGGCCTCTCATCACCGAGCCGGCGACGAGAGAGCTCTCAGGAGAGACCGGCTCACGACAAACCCGCGGACGCGTAAACGCCGCCGAAGTTACTAGATCATTCATACCAGAGGTGGAAATTTCAGCACCAGAGTTAATAGAACGCTGCGCGTTCATGGTAGACACGGGCGCAGGGCCCAATATAATAAAAGTCGGAGCATTAAAGCCGCACATGGAAATAGACACTAGAAGTACTCCGGAGATAACGGACGTAACCAAGGGAACAGTGAAGACGCTGGGAACAACCCAGTTAACGATAAACGCCGAACCAGCAAAGTTCTACGTCGTACCGGACGACTTCCCTGTACAAATGGAGGGAATCTTGGGAACCAATTTCTTTGAGAAAGGAGCAGTGATCTCATACGTTAATAATTGCGTAACGTTAAAAGGTACGAAAATCCCATTCACTCGCCCGAACCCCGGGACTGCACACATACAATCCCGCGAGCCAGACTTCTTTATAAATCCAGAGGAAGATTTTGAAATGGACGTAGACTCCGTCGAAGCAAACTTCGACTATCTAGAAGAACTGCCAGAAATAGAAATGGAAGACGATATATACGCCTATGAAGAACTTCCCTCGTACACGGACGAGGAGATCGAACGATGGGACGATCCACAACCCATCGGAACACACGCGGACGACGATATTTTAAAATATTACGAAGAAAACGACGAAGCAACGGAAACGCATATGGACACGGACGATCCATATTCGCGTAACAATCTATCTCTAGCCAACGAACTAGAAGCCACAACCTCGGTGACAACGAACGGTACATGGTATCCACCGACGGTACTATACTCGCATGCGCGACCGATAGAACCAGAAGACATCGATCCTTACCCAAATCCAACATTACCATTTCATCCGGAATTCGAAGACGATCTCAACCTCCTTCAGCTTTTCGACGAAAGTGAGGTCATGCAGAATCAGCCCACCGACGACGTCGATATGGGACAGCCAATGGAAGAAGTATTAGAGGTATTCGGTATCAAACCGCCCGTCAAAAGTGACGAGAACATTCCACAAGACGATTCCCACGCTAGCACATCGGCTAGCCGAGATACTTTTCACACCAACATTCGCGAATCTGATAAGAGCGAAATACTGCTCTCGCGAATCGACGACGGGACCACCGTGCTACGCGACAAAGCCGTCGCCGCCGCCAAAACTCTTCAGCCGACACCGCGGCAAGACAAGGACACGCTGGAAACGAACGAAACAGGAACCGCCAGCGACAAAGCAGTCGCCGCCGCCAAAACACCACAACCGATAACGCAGCAGGACGAGAACAACACAGAAACCGCCAGCGATAAAACACACGCACTGTCTACAAGCCGCATGCAGTCTACGCAAGGAACAGAGAGGCGCGAACCGCCAGATCAGCAGCGCATACTAACGAAGAAGGAATTCATCTTACAAAAGAACCATCACGAATCGACGATTCGTCAGGCAAACGTAGGACAAACCACGTCCAGCAGGACTCCTCCAACAACCGAATTAAACTCACACAGGCAAAACCCACGACATGTACATGCCATACAATTTAACGGAGGAAACAAGCAACCGTGGAATACCTTCCGCACAGGATCACGGAAACATGTGAGGAAGCCACAGGAGTACGCAAATCAAGAACGGGCACAATCAATTGAAATACCATCAGATAAACCAACCGAATTTTACGAACAATCAGGGTCAAACCGATCCTTGAGCAGCAAACATCCATTACTTGCATTAATCCCTATATTCGTTATAGTATCAGCATGGCTAACCAACGATAGACTACTATCTAACGGAAAAAGTTCAAATGATAAATCCAGGTCAATCTACACGGACAAATTGAAAGGATGCAGGACTCCAAGGACAATTTACATGGACAAATTAAACAATTACCGGACCCGGATACAGCATATACACCACACCCCACCTGACGAGAAGGATGATCAATCATGGAACGTTTATCTTACAAAACTCTGGAAACACGTGAGGATGAAGTCACCATCCAACAACGGCGATCGGAAACAAAATTTCACAGGCGAAATTTTGTTTTCCCTAAGGGGGGAGGTGTGACGTCGGGCTCCGACGTTGACTTAGAGGTTAAGGCCATAGAGAGCAGCGGCTACCACGGAAGAGTTAGGGACCTCTAGGTAGGATTTTCGTGTAGAAAAACGTTATACCTATCAAAGTGTTCCTAAGAACGAAAACACTCAAATCCGAACCGTTTAGGAGTTACAGCCGTTTTAAGTTAGGACCGACTTATGAGCGACTGTACCACTGAACCGGCCGAGTCGCCGCTCATGTACATATCATATAGTATTAGCCCAATCATATTAACCCGCTTTTGCTTGATTCAACGTTATAGCTTCGCTTATTCATTATTACATTATTATATGAGTCACGACTCTAGAATATTCTCGCCCGACATTCTAACCGCCGATAAGAAACGATTTAGATTGCGAGGCGCCGACAAGTCGCGCCTGAACGATTGTAACAACGCCGACAGGATGCAGTTAAGATAAGAGATAAGAGAGAGCGTAGAATATCGAGTGTAGAGGAATGCGAGAGGCGTGAATCATAGAGTGCACGTGTGCATGACTCATCGACCACCGTGGGAACGAACTCCGCGATCCCTTTGTTCTCAAGCGTATAAAAGGGCCCGCGACGGTGGTCTCATCGCTCAATTGCTCTCGGGACGCGACGACGCCCAGACGTTAGCCCGGTCCTCGCACGCAGGGTCGACAAATTCCAAGTCTACGTTAGACTTCATCGAAAGCAATTGTACAAGACCGAAGTGGTCATCGCGCATCGTGACTATAACTTAGTCTCTATTGTAAACTCAGTGTAAACTGTTATAAAGAATATATATATTCATCTTTATTAATCCAACTTCGACTCATAGTTATTCGAGTCTAATACTTACCTTCATACTACAACGCAAGTGAAGAGGATCATCTAGCTAGAACGCTAGTACAGAAGAACA
>NW_017142733.1:0-324 GCF_001652005.2 Ceratina calcarata
AAATTTAGAACTAACAGGCAACCCAAATATTGGTGGGATATTGATTGCAAGAAGACATTGGAAGAAAAAAAGGAAGCTGAAAAAGTATTCAACAAATCCCTGTCTAGAAAAAATTATGAAAACTTAAAAGGCATTAACCAGTCTTGGAAAAATCTAATTAACACAAAAAAGAAAAATAGTTGGAACAAACTGGTTTAGAATATCAGCGACAGGAAAAATACATCATACATGTGGAAAAAAGTTAAAGCTTTAAAAAACTCAATTTGCACACCTAGTACATGTAGACCTTTGAATGAAAGATTAAAAGACGAAGAATTAGAAATT
>NW_017142734.1:0-324 GCF_001652005.2 Ceratina calcarata
TACGTATATATTCGTGAGTTAAGTACGATTTGTTAAATCATCTTAGAACGTGTATACATATATTTATAATGTAAAACAATTTATTTTAGATACCACATTGAGACATTGGGTAAAAAAGTATGGATGGAAGGAAGAAAGCAAATCCATTATTTTTATCGCCAGCCAGGATGAGAATATTAAAACGAAAAATATTACAGAGAAAATCGATTTCGAAAATGTTGCTGGTTTAATGGCTGCTTGCCTTTAATACCTAATTTGTAACTTAAATAAAAACCAGTTTTAAAGAAAATAAAAATCTTTTGCTCTCTTTTCATAGTATAATAC
>NW_017142735.1:0-324 GCF_001652005.2 Ceratina calcarata
ATATTCGATTTTAACATCTAGTTTCCTTAATTCTTCATCCACTTTGTTCATCTGTTTCCATATCATCAGCACATTCTGAAGACAACGAGATCACACATATATCCAGAGTTATGAAAGCGATATTGACAATAATATTTTTGAACTCATTTACTCACTTCAGAATTGTATAAACCGAGAAACGTTGTACTAAGATATGTACAAGTAAACAAGGTCGTGAAGACATAATGGAAAAATTCTTCGGTTTTCAGTTGAAACAAACTTCCAACTTTAAATCTCGTTCGACAAAAAATCAGAGACGTGATAACTATAAAGATGAATGTAATA
>NW_017142736.1:0-324 GCF_001652005.2 Ceratina calcarata
TCATTTATCATTATATTCTGCGCGGAGAGATGCGCATTCAAGGCATCGTGGATAAAGGTCTCCAGCACTTTACCATCAATGGGTAGCAAACTAATGGGTCTATAACTAGCGGCCAGCTCCTTAGGTTTCCCGCTCTTGTGAATAGGCGAGACCCTAGCAATTTTCCACCTCGCTGGGAAATAAGCATTTAATAAACAATATTTAAATATATAATAAAATTGACAACAAACTTTGAGGGACGCGTTCTTCAGCATCATCGACGTGACCCCGAGACTTACGGTTTCCCAGAGCCCTGAAGCGATCCCTGATCTCCCGCGGCGAAAG
>NW_017142737.1:0-324 GCF_001652005.2 Ceratina calcarata
AAAAAATAATATAAGGTACAGGTAATGGAATAAAATAATATAAGGTATATAAAAATAAGATATTTTTTTCAAATTTTTATATTTATTGGTATATTACAACATTTGTAATGGCCCCCCTATTATTTTGTGGGCCTCCGAGGCCTCTTCCACCGCAGCCTCCGCCACCGCGGTCTCTTCCTCCGCGACTTCCCTTTCCGCGTCCGCCGTACTTCAGTCTCTTTACCTCTTTCTTGAGGTTCCGTAGCTACAACAAGAAAATATACTTGTATTATATAAATAATAACTTTGCTTTTGTATTTGAGGACAATTTACACGATGTACACA
>NW_017142738.1:0-324 GCF_001652005.2 Ceratina calcarata
CAACCCCGAATACATTGGTAAGCTAATGCAGAAATCTCTCGTAAAAGGAGTAAAGTACGTATATAAATAATAACAACGATGTAAAATAAAAACCAGCTCTAAATACAATAATAACAGAAAACCCCATACGAACTATAACATGAAACAAACTCCCAACGTACTAAAAAAGGAAAAACAATGAAAACACTACAAGAAAAGCAGGAGAGGCAGGGTAAATAACAATAAAAGTCTTCTAGAAAACAAAGGTATAATAAAAAATACATATTTTATTCAGAAAACACACGCAGGAACAACTAACACGTATACATTAAGTTAAAAAATAAG
>NW_017142739.1:0-324 GCF_001652005.2 Ceratina calcarata
TTCTTAAAACAGTTGCAGCTGGTAATGGACTGTGACTCTCTTTCCGAAAGTTATTATCTTCTGTTCTGTTCCTCTGTCCTGCATTCTTCAACGAGTCATCCTTTTTCACACACTCTTTCCCCTCTTTTCTACTACCCTTCTTTTCTTTTCTTTCAGACGGTTTGTCAACATTCATCTCTCTTTCCATTTCGTCCATCAAGCGTTCTAAGCTGTCTTCCTCTTCGAGATCGGCCATTAAAAGAACATCATCGTCGTCGTCATTGTTCCCCTCTTGATCTTCGTCAAGCTTCTTCGCACTTTTGCTAGTTTCAATCTGGTTTTCAG
>NW_017142740.1:0-324 GCF_001652005.2 Ceratina calcarata
ATCATATACACCGGTTGAAAATAAAAAGAACTCATCAATTCTCGTGCAGTCGCTTAATTCCTCTAGGAGCATTATTATTGCAGGTACTCTTTTACTCTTTCTCACGCCACGGCTGAAGGCAATTAAAACGGTGTTATGAAAACTTATAAAGTGAAAAGCTGTTGACCTGTAAAAGATAAAGATTGAAAAGTTTCCGGAAAATTTTGATCAAATTGATAGTCAAAGGTCCAAGGACTTCAATATCAATAACTCAGAATCGACGTTCTAATGGAAGAAGCGAATCTTTAAATGATGATATTCCCTTACATTTAGGAAGCAATGATC
>NW_017142741.1:0-324 GCF_001652005.2 Ceratina calcarata
CTTTTTTCTATATATCCGGGAATCGTCTGCATTTCGTTAAATTTCATACATATTTTCAAGAATTTATAATCGAATTCTTGAAACACGAATTAACTTAATAATAACTCGAAACCGAGATCAAATACTCTTATACTAAAAATCCTGCACCGTTTCAATGTTGAAACAGAAACTATATCATCTGCACATCATAGCCGACGACGATTATCCCCCTCCCCCTCGCCGTCGATATCCTTCCACGATTAACATCGTTCTCGTACAATTAAATTGTATTCGATAAATATCCTTACCGGGATAGCGTTCATCTTTTCGTCCGGGAGCGCCTCA
>NW_017142742.1:0-324 GCF_001652005.2 Ceratina calcarata
TGCTAGGCATGGTCAGCGAAGGCGCATGAGGGGAATAGTAGTGGGGATCGAAATATGGGCGAAAAAGAGGGGAAGCGAGCCGTGTGCGACAAATTATACGAACCCTGGGCTGGTGTGTATGATAGTTAAGAGCACGGTCGTATATACAGGTCGGGAAACTCCAATGGTGGGGGTACAGCTCTTATCTGCCACAGTTGTAATTATAAAAGTCGCCACTTGGTCGCCATGTGCTGCAATCAAGTCCTGAAAGCTGCGAAGTAACTGTGTACTCACCATAGAGATAATATAAATAGAGGAGGGGAGCCAGGCCAAAACCTATCGCTC
>NW_017142743.1:0-1400 GCF_001652005.2 Ceratina calcarata
TGTCAAAGGACGGAGACATCCGTCCGTGCAAGTAGAGATATCCGTGACCGACGATTGCCGGCGGAAGCGCGGAGAGTTCTAGCGAGCTCGAGCAATACGAAGTATATTGCACATTGAAGGGATTCGTCAGCGGTGCCATTCTACATGTTGTATCCTAATAATCTGAGGGTCTGGTCACGGAGTGGAGAAAGAAATGAGACCTTCTGGTAAGAGGACTGTGAACTTACTCCACGGAATTTATCCCAGACTCTTGGGGCGAGTAACAACTAAATCTAACACGTACGTGCTGAATAACTCTTTAACAGATTCCCAAAATATCCAAAATTTTGCACAGTGTTCTATTAATATAATATTATATCTAATAATTATTGTTTGAATGATTTGTCATTGTCTTTATTTAAGGACTCATAAAACCTTAACAGTAAACCTACCCTGCATTGGTCAACTGACTGCTTTAAATTCTTCTACAAGATATAAGAAAACGGTTCAATCATATTGTTAAATTCTTAATTATTGTTCAAATTAGGGTGACAACAAGGGTGTCAATCAACACTAATCTGCATTAAAATCTAAAAGATATAAATTATGTGGTAAATTAGTGTACAAAAACTGTCGGTAGCTTTAATGTTAATAAATGTGGAATTTAAAACATGTGAAATGTCAATTAATGTGGATTTTTAGACATTGTTCTATACAATCTTCCTAAAATCTGAAGTCGGTTGTTTTTCAGTCAAGCATGATGGAGTTAGCAAAGTATATCTGTTCTTTATTCGTTTCCCCGTAGTAAGTGGATATCGAAATTGATTTTCAGTTATGTAATTGGGAGACAGGCTAATTGGGTTTTGGACCCGGGGCTGGAGTCTCGATGATAGCCTGGCGCGGTTACAACGGTATAGTGAGTAGCAACCGAAGTCTGTCCTAAACTGGTTTAGAAAAACGACTGGAACCGGTTCCTCCTTTTCTCGGGTCCCCTACTTCTTCTTTTTTCTCCCGCATCGCTCGTTTCGTTTCGGCCTCGATGTCGATGGCCTCGCGTCGATTATCACGCGGCTCGCAGGTGCAAATTCGCTCGCCGACGACGTTAACTCATTAAACGGCTCGCGTGTCAATTAAACTGTACTATACAATGTGCAAGCCTCTGCGCGACGAAAAGAATTAGCGTCAAAGGCACCGAAAGCTTATTCCCTTTGTAACGCGTCACCGTATCCCAATTATTACCCGATAAAAATCGAACGGTTCCGGCTTTTATTAGCGATCATCGCGGTTGTAAATTCACCGGCTTATCTTCCACGGAGACATTCATTCCCTATAAAATCGGCCGAGCGTGTAGCAACGATTCGGTTAATTAAAAATTCTCAAACCTTCGCAGAGAATAATAATTTTATGTATAACAGAAATAT
>NW_017142743.1:1460-6601 GCF_001652005.2 Ceratina calcarata
AAACATTTAAACTGTTGAATTGTATGATTGCACGTAGGATTTCTTCTAAGCAAATCTGATAAAAGCGCACGATTCTCGTGAATGTAATTTATTTTCTCCTGACCATTATACGAAGTAACCCGTTACCGTCGTTATGGTATAATTTGGCAAGTTACAAGGTATTGCACAATGCGAGCGCGACCATCCGTTACAATAAGAATTTTTTTAAGTTTCGCACGGTTCTCTTGGAGAATTGCGCAACGGAGCGAGCACGCGCGCGTGTCTCGGTCGCCAATGCCTGTGATTCCATGACGGCCAAGGCGAGCGCACCGGTATTAGAATCTTCGACAGAGGATGGAAGGTCTCGGTGTCGTAAATAGAAAAGCGACCAGGCTCTCACATTCCTCGAATCAGAATTCTTATCGGATCGCGCGCTACGTGTACGAGGATTTATCATCGCCTATGGAAATTAGACGATAAAGGGAAGTAGCTCTCAAGGCGTTACAGTCCCTGAATAAAGTATTCTTTACACATAAAATTTTCTCAAAGATTCCGTCAACAAAATAATGCCTTACACTCGACATAAATGGTTAAAATTAATTTCTTGTAGAAGTAATATAGAAAATATTCCAATTTCTGTTCACATCAAAATTTTAACTCACTGCAAAAAAAATGAAAAGCACCTGATTTATTGTAAATTCGATTCGTTTATTAAGTTTGCGTCGAGACCGAGTATCACTGGTTGTTTTATATAGTTTACGGTGCGATGTACGCGCATTCTACTAAACCGCGTCAAGAAAGGATCGCAGTGTCACCGTGCGCGTGGAATGCGTCAGGCTCGACGCGACGAAGACTAACGACGGGCATTACTAAGAATTCACCGCGCAATATGCATAGAAAAAAAAAAACGACGCAAATCAGTTAAGCGAAAGTCCCGTGAGAATTTTCGACTGGATTTCATAAAATAATATTTCGAAGTGCAATCAATTTTTCGATTCGACAGGATTCGTTTTTTATATCTTTGCGTTGGAAAGAAGTAAAGGACATTCTTGCTAAATTCTTAAATTGCTACCCTGCAACTTTCTAATTATGAAACGTTGCGTTATTTTTGTACATTTTTCCATACTTAAATATTATATTTTTGCCAATTCTTATGAAATAACTATACTTCTATACGTAATAATAAAATTCCATTTCTAAATGTTTTAAATAGTAAAAGCGCTAACAATAAGTGACCCCGGTTGGAAGTCGTGTCACTTTCCAAAGTCTATATTATTTCATTTTTGATATTTTCCCATTATGAAACATTGCTATTGTACACTTTTGCTAGTTCTTACGAAATAATCAAAATAAATTTTATTTGACTATAAACGTTCTAAGTGGTAAAAGCGGAAGTGATCCCTGTTGAAAATCGTGTCACTTTCCAAAGTCTATGTTATAAACTCGAGTGGGAATAGACACTCGCAGTTCGCTTGGTTCTGTCGTTGACACGCAGGTAATCGCGCACCTGTGCCAAAGGCTAGTACACCAGGATGTGCAGTCATTGTGACGAATTACAATGCACCGTGCTCATCGTGCGTGCACTCCGCGCTATCGTGTGCGCGTCCTCACGCGTGCACAGGTATGTGGGTACGTTCTACGGGGGCCTTCGTACCCACGTCAATTGCAACCTCGCTACTTTCGATGCTTCAAGTTTCTTACCAACCAGTTCCTACATAAATAAATAAATAAGTAAATAAATTAAAAAAAATGTATTAGAATTAGTTTAGAGTAAATCGTATTACCACAGGAGTGAATATTAATTCTATAAATTCTAATAAACTGTGATAAGATTATAGATGAAACAAATAAAACTGTAAATTGAATATCAGAAGAGTTAATCAGTGAGAGAGAATTGGATAAGAGGGATGAAATTGAACAGGGTGAAAGGTGTACTAGGTACGTCGATTGGCTTTGGAACGACACGGACCTCCGTGGAACAGGTTTGGCTCGTAGTCGAAAGCGACGTGAGCAGGTAGAAGAGCACGGCCGCGTCTGGTTGATTCGTGCACGCACACAGCTCACCTGTTTCACATATGTAACGAACACGTATGAGCCAAGGCACAGGTTTCCAGACAGAGAGAACCGCATTAGCGACTACCGTGAGGCTAATGGCGCAAGAGGGCCGTGACCGAAATTCTTTCGAAGCAAAGGGGCCAAGTGCAGAAAACGCTCGGCTCGATAAATCTGTCGCGGAGTCCTTGCCAATCCGCGCCAATAATCTCTCTCTCTCTCTCTCTCTCTCTCTCTCTCTCTCTCTCTCTCTCTCTCTCTCTCTTTGCTGCCCGCCCCCCTATCTTCGCCGATGATTCGCGACTATTTAGATAATGCCTAACTTCCTTCGCGTACATTTTTTCAGGCAGATGCGCGAGCGCACCTGTATGTCTCGAGCACTTTCGTTTAACTCGCGAATATCATGCTAATCAGATCTTGGTTCTCAATTCGTTCCGTCGTTAGAGATCATTTCAATTCGTCCCGATTAAATAACGTTGTTCCAGGGTAAACAGGTGTCTCTGTACATGAGATATCGACGTATCTAGAAACGTGAATGATTATTCCAACGATAAAATTTCTTTTTTACATAAAAGTGTTCGCGGTCTAGTTATTACGGTTGCAGAATACTGTAATTAGAAGAGCAACTTTGGTCTCCGGTTTTTATACCGCCACGAGTCACATTCGAAAGATGTAAGAAGCCTGAAATGTTTCTTTAAGGGGAAAAACAATTAATCATCGTTACAGCCATAATCGCTGCGGATTTATCTGAATCAGGGATCTGAATGAGACTGAATAGCACGCTGACTGCTTAATCGATCCATTATATCTACCTCTCCTTCCACGATTTACATATTCTCTTTAAGCTGGCACATCTTCATAATGTCCAATCAGATTCATCCTTTCTCAATTAAAATGTATAATTGCAAATACGATTCTGTTACAAGGAATGGGCATCAATATTATAATATATACACATTATGTATTTGAATTGGGATATAAAGTTACTGGATTAGTCTCTGTGTGAAACGATTTTTAATGAGATTTGTAACGAGACTCGGATAAGAAATGACGCATTGAGGATAGAAAAGGTAAAATGACGCGCGCGTGGCTTGTTGCGAAACAGCTGTAACCGCGTCTCGGGAAAAAGGAGGAAAAAATTTTCCACTTTGGTATTGAATCTATGAGCCGAGTGCAGTGCCACTGTACCGGTTTTTCTTGCGCGTTTCCTGCGAAACGAGAGGTGGGACACGCTTCCGCGTGCGCCAGCGCGGCGCGACGAATGTCAAGGTTCCCCATCGATCTCGAAAACACGTTCCTCTGACTCGCGTTCTAATCGACAAAAAATCGTTACGAACGATACTTAATATAGCCGTTCCCTAAATCAAAAGTGTTGAAAATTGCTTGAAATGTTCTACAAGATTAATCCAGGATATAAATACAAAATCCTGAATCTATTGATCATCTCGTTTTCGAAACGTCAATCCAAATTCGCTAATTTTAACATAGTTCGATATTGGAGTGATGAAGTTGGCATGAGAAAAATACCTTTCTTCTTCGGTCATTGCAATTAATCGAGTAACGATAAATACTTGCAAAACGTGACGAAACGAATATAGACTATGCTTTATTAAGCACATAGATTTTTTCAGATTTTCGATCACCTAATTACGAAGTAATAATGTTTTAAATGTCATCGTTTTGTAATTTTTCACACAGACTGGAAGCTTGATAAATATAGCAACATTTAGCTTTCGAATTACCTGAGACGTACGACTATATAATTTGTTTTCGAAAGTACTCATTATTTCATTTTATAACATAATTATAATAATTGAAGTTCATCTTTTTTAATGTACGCGAAGTCTTATATTTGTGGCTGTTTATTTTTAGATTCGTAACATGACTAACATAGTAGGGCAATAATCGTGTGAATTCGAATTCGCGAAAATTTGCAAGATTCACTTCTTGTTAGTAGGTTCTGGGAATGTATGTGTAGGCAGTGTCATTTTTGGTACATCTACATATGCACGTAAAACGAATGCTAATGCTTCTGTACATCCATAATTCATTTAAAAGATATACGTAAAAATACCAAATAATGAATGTTAAATGAATCTTGTTAAGATGTTGAAATAAACATCAGTGACGGGGTAACACTTTTTCTAATCACCTGAAAAGAAATTCCAACAAGATTATTATCATTAGATTGATTTATGATATCAATTTGACGAATGAGATTTAAACATGATTTCGTGATTCTGTACAGCTAGTAATAATGAACCTGAGCCAGCTTCTCCTAAGGAGACAAAATTCAAAACGTGTAATAAGTCTACGTCTTGTGTTTTTCAAAACTCGATCTGGCATTGATGCTGCTAGATTTTGACATAATCTTAACTCGTCAAAATAAAAACAATTTTAATTTAGGGGGTGGTAATGTGCGTATGTTAAAATTGTTTTCATTTTCAAACATTATGTCAAAATCTAGTATTGAAAAACACAAGATATAGACTCATTACTCATTTCGAATTTTGTCCCCCTAGAAGAAATTAACACACGCCCGAGCTGGCTCAGATTCATTGTTACTAACTTTACATTTAACAATTTTTCTTATGAATCATGTTCGTATCACATTGTGTCAATTTTTCTTCGAAACGTTGTTGCAAATCGACTTGAGAAAGTCAGACAGAGAAAATGGACAGGAGGAGGTGTCCTCGTGATCGAAGAAGAAGACTTAACGATCGCAGCGACGGAAGGAGGGACAACCTCCATTACGTAAGCCATGTGGCTTCGTGTCACCTTGCTGTTACCGATGCCTCGACCCACGCATGGTACCGCTACGCAAACGCTATACGGATACCACGCAGTTATATGCAGATACTCGCCCCTCTGTCCATCGCCGATCTTCCTGTTTTTCATTCACCCGAATCCGATTACCTATTTAAATACAGACGGATTTTCACTGTTGAATTTCAATAATACAAACAGGGAATTAGTGCAGGTGCACTCGGTTTCCCTGCAAAGTAGCCTCTTGAATTTGCTAAATCATTTCATTTGCAGTCCTGCAAATCACAATAATTTCTGTATTCAAATTTATATTGAAATTTCATCGCAATCGTATCATCGATCTC
>NW_017142743.1:7095-8272 GCF_001652005.2 Ceratina calcarata
CATCACAATTTCTATCTCTCACATATTTTCTTATAATATTTTAAGATAATACATCAAATTCTGTTCACTGGCTTATTTTTCTATAATTCTAAAATTATAGGAAAGTACGCCTAATAAATAACCTGCGGATTTTATGCATTTTTTTCAAAATTGAGAAGTACATATAATAAATATGTAGATATACATATAAAAGTTCACAAAATACGAATCAATAGCAAAATGTTTGATAGATTAAAAAACATTCTTATTAAATATAATTTCTTAAATGAATACAACTTTTACTTTAAAAATCAGCAGTCTACCAATAAATCTCAGAACCTCATATAAAAGATAAGATTTTAGTATTCCTTAATAAAAACTGAACGAATGTATCTAAAATCTGTAAAAGAAGTTGAAGTGATAGAAGAATCTCGTTGTTGCGTACGGTCAAGGCTCGAGCCTGGCGAGACCGTTCGGTGTTTCGCGAACGGCGACAGTCTTCCTCTCCCACCTCGATCCTCGATAAGGACAGGATCCCCTCGGTACAGCTAAATTGCTCGAAAACTCGCAATTCGAATGGCAATCGTTGCCCTCTCGCCGCGGGGCCGGGGAGCTCGTTCCTGCTCCTCGACTCGAAGTACCGGTTCTTGCTTCTTTTTCTCGCTCTCCCATGGCCCTCAGACAGGAGAAAAGAAGGGGCTGGGGAACAGACGGACGAACGCGAGAAGAAGCGAGGGACGAAGAGATCGGTACGCCGGTCACGGAGCTCGCGGCAGGTATTTATAGCGCGCCAGACCTGCTCCAGGGATTTCAGAATCTCGCGTACACCCCCGTTCAACTCTAAATACATGCTCCGAGGCAGATAATATAACGAGACACTCTAACGTTATCAATGGACAACTTAAAATTTCCGATAGTTCAATGAATAACATGTTCCAACAAAAAAAGCTCTTTTGTTGAAAAGTACGAAACCAACAAGTGGGTTACATGAATATACTGTGGACAGTATCCTCTATCTGTTGATTCAAAAATAAACTTTCTCGAGTTCTTAGTTTTCATGTAATACCTCAGTTTCCCCAAAATTATACATCTGCAATATCTGCATTTATCCAGAGTAATTCTCTTTCTGGATTTGTATTTGACATGAGAAACTATAAGAATCATATAATGGATATTGTAAAAAAGTTTTGTATTATAC